>NW_020271605.1:1316133-1327824 GCF_002803265.2 Melanaphis sacchari
GTTGTTAATAAAGCAATATTTTACATGGTAGTTAAGTTGTTGCTATATTTTTCAAAACATTATCTTTGTTATATTATAAATATTTAATAATTACAATAATATCATAATATATTTATTCATATTATACTATTATTATTAACTTTGAGTCAATCACCACCTCTGTAAACAGAGTGATAAGTTATTGCTAAAATGAATCTTCACATTTAAAAATGTCATATAGAAATAGTGTAGTAATAAAAATATATTACACCATATTTAAATTGATAATTTAAAAATAAGCGGTAATAATAGATGTATGCATATATACTGTAATATTTAAAAATACACAAGATAAATATTTATATGGAAAAGATACATTTAAAAATATTTAAACCATTCTAATTTTCACACAGATGGCTCTATCCCTCTGTCCGTGTATCCTCGTAACTAAATAATTCAATAAATAATGTTTAAAAAAGATGTAAGTTTAATAAATTTTTATTATGTGACTTGGCTGTTATAAAGAATGGTATATACCTATATAATTTAAAATTTGAATAAAATAACTTACTGAAACTATACGTTCTTGTTATTAATGAATACTCATAGTAACAAAAACTACCTAAGACGTCACAAATTTACGTGCAATTTTGTTTTAAGTTGGGAACAAATTATAATGAAATATCTAAAGTTATACAACAAGCTTTTAGAAATATCGCTACTTCGGACAACACACTTTTGGGTAATTTAAGTGTTTTAAGGAAGGTAGAACATTCATGAGACAATTAACCAGGTAGAGTAATCTAAAATGAATGGAACTATAGTTTGTGTTGTGAATAACCATCGATTACCAATTAGAGAAATGGTAGGATTATTATGGTTTTCGTAAATATATATAAATATAAACTAAACATTTGAGCATGAACTGAATTGCAGCAACATTTATTTATTGTCTTTTAACCAATAAACATAAACAAATTAGAAATTTTAGGGCGAAAATGTTTTCTAAGGTAGAAAAGGATGACACTAGGTGTTTTTCCTCAAAATTTCTTTGAAAGTAATAATATCTGTATTTAGAATAACATTGTATTAACAAAGTCATACTTAAAAAATCCAAATATTTTATAATCACTCCTAAGAAATTTGAAATTATCATGTTTTATTTAAAACAAGCTTAAATACCGTCATATGTTTTACAATCAGTTGTATTAGAATAAATAAAACTACTTTGTTAGTGATTATGATTGGTTTGAATTACATTATTTAAAAATTAGGGTTAAAGACTTATAGACATACGTAGTATTACAAATGCAAATAGTAAAAAGACAAAACTAAAATACCTTATAAAACTATATTTAGCGTGTATACTGTATAGATTATGTCTTAGAACATAACATCTTATTCAACCATAAGCCATAACTTAAAAAACGGTGCATGAATTATATAATATAAATCACGAAACCGAAAATAATAAAAATATTTTAATCAAAAAGTAGATATTATTTCCTAACATTTGTAAAACATGATTTTATCTAAATTTAAACTTTATGTCACATTAATTTAAACAAATTAATATTTGTAGACCCATAGTCTACGCTGACCTTGAAAAATATTTTTTTCCTGGTGTTAATAAACATTAAATTAAAATTATATACTTATTCTTAAGTACGAAATATAATCGTTATTAACGTAATATCTAAGTATAATTTAAACAAAACTCATGAAATGTGTATAAATTATACAATAACCTATCTACCTAATATACTCTAACATACCTTAGTATACTTATAAGGTAAATAGGAAGTCGATTAAAATTTGTAATCAAATAAATTTAGAAAAAAGAAAACTAGGATAAATTAAATAAGTTATTTAATTTCGATGAAACCAACATCAAAAGTATAGTTAAATTTATATTTACAGTTCGTATTTTAATGAACTCAAGGTTTACAACTTCAATGTCAATCATATTTTAACAAATTTGCCATTTTTTAAAAACCATAATGTATATTATATTTATAAAGTAGTAAAGTAAATTATAATTTCTACACATAAAATATATAGCGTCCAATTACTTAAATGATATGTCATTACACACAAAATTGTATATCCAAAATGCAATGAGTATAATGTACTATACTTATTAAACTTACACAAAAGAAAAATATTTGAAAATATTTGAAAATAATATCACGATGCTGTTATTTATTTTCATGATTCAACTAAAACTAAAAGCATTTCTAAAAAATAGTAAAAAGTAGATATTATAAGTAGGTACACATGATTATATTAATATAAATTATGATATTAGACTGGCAATCATTATTTTTAGGTAAAAGAATAAACTTGATACTAGAAAATGTTATAAACTGTATTTATAGTTATTTTCAATTAAGTAATTGAAATAAAAATAATCTAAAAATATTATCCTGTGATCTAGAATTATTATAAAAAAATTAACAACCAAAAAAAAAAATAAATTAATTGACATTTATACGCAATGAAATATATAAAGCATTTTAGATAAAAACCCTCAAAGGATTGAAAATATATAAGAATTTTTGGCGAGTACAAAAAATAGAGAACAAAACATAGATACGACTAGACCAAAATTTTTTGGGAGTACACAAAAAGTGAAGAGTTCGCAAATAGCTGGGAACACAACAGGTACTTATTTTTCTTATTATGCAATATAGAACAAAATATTTTAACTAATAGTAATATTTACTTCAAAATAGTTTGGTATTAAAAGACACAGAAAAAAAACGTCCTACATGAACTGTTTTATTATTAGACTGGTTGACAAATAATATGGCTGTTAGATAAAGCTCATTAAAATTAATGTTAACAATATGGTCGACTGTGCTTACCACGGACAGACTGCGCCAATTTAGAACCTTACCAGAATGAAAAACTTTTGGAACACGAATGTTCTGTGAATTCCCAAGTGGGTTCTATATAAAACCCCACGGTCTTCTATACACCAGCAATCACGGTAAGCTCGGTCAAATAATGTAGTTAAACGGTATAATATATGAATTACATTGGTATTCAGTATAATTGAAACAAACGGATATTCAAGATATTTTCCATTGGTCATTAATCAATTGTACGAATACTACGAACTATGTCTGTTTCGTCGCCGCCCGACGTTTAACGACTTCCAAGCTGGAGGGTTAATTACGCCAATGTCTGTAACTCTCAAAACGAGACAAAGACAATATCAAATTAAATTCAATTAAATCATGTATGAGCATGTGAATTATATCAGTTGATGACAAATAATATAGGTTACTGCCTCATATCTTTTATGGTGGCATGGTATATACTTACATATTATAACTTATATATTCGACTCGCGGACATAAAAATAATAAATCCATTGCGGTGCGAAAATACTTATTAGTCATTAGTCATTACAAAGTTATTGCATTATTACTAACAAACAATCTTATTGATACGTATTAATAATACTCATAAAACATAATGTAATAATAATAATATATAAAATGTTATGTTATGATAGTGACATATTACGTCTAATTTATCACAAAACACCAATAAACCAAACATTTTATTTTTATAAAAGCCGAACAGAATAGTTCAACGCTTTATCTGCAAAAGTCGATTTCCACTGTTAACCCTTTTCCCTCTATTAAATACATTAGTTATTTTATTATAAATTTTATCAATTATATGAAACTACGAATTCTAATCCAAAAATTAATGCATACTTAACGATTTTCAGGAGTATAATTAAACGATTTCCCCATCAATTTTTAAATTTCCTTAAATCTTTGCAACCGTTTCAGTTACTACTGCTAATAGTGAAAGGTATTTTTCAAAAATTAAACGGTTGAAGAGGTAATTGCGGAACACGACTAACGAAAATAGATTAAAGGGTTTGGAACTTTTGAATATTTATAGAGAAATAAAACTACAGCCAGCTGGAAGACATTTTGAACCAATTAACCAAAATAAATAAAAATATGTTTGTTGTAGATAAATAGTAAATATTATAGTTATATTCAGAAAATTGTTTTGTTTTTTTATATATAATTCAATGAACAAACAAAAAACTAATTAATTTCATATTAGGGTGTTTATAATATATATTTATTGTATATATACATGACTAAACTTGGGTTTTGAATAGTTCAATTGAATAACAAAACTAACGAAAAATGTAAAAACTTAGTTTAATTTACACTTAAATCTCCATTTTACATAATCTTAGCTACGCCACTTTTACCTACATACTTATATGTTTAATAGCCTATTTAATTTATAGATAATATTACTAGGTCGATTTTACTATATTTCTACTTAATATGAAAGGACTTTGAAATTGTATCCATACATAATGTGAAAAAAATCGTGCTCCTTTTAGCTGCCTACTATAAAGATATAGATTACTAATATCAACGTTCTAGAACGTGTGAAATACGATACTATCAACAATTCATCATGTCACTAGATCTCCACACATTGAGAAAATCACTCGAAATTGGAGAACCTGTCATTATTAGGTAGGTACAAATTAATATTTTCTTTCGGGGAACTAGGTCATGCAATAAATATAAATTTGGGCATCAATCATGCAAAATATAAAACATCAAAAACTTTATGAAGTTTAAAATATTAATGCGAAATTAATTTAAGATAAAAATTGCAATTTAATAATTTCAAGTTAGTATGTACCATAGGTACATTTATTTATTTTTCAATACTTTCGTTTTTTACATAATTATTAATTATTTTTTAAATTTTTTAAGTGGTACTAAAAAGTTTGTTCTTTCTTAGTTTAAAAAACGTATTATGCTTGTATTTTAAAATTTTTATAACCTCAAGATAACAATTATACCTTTTTTAATGTATTCAGCAGATAAAACACTTTACAATTTTATCGGTTAATACTTTCATAGATTCCTCATATAAATGATGACTGCTTACATTTTTCACATGAATATTACATTAAGTATCTGTCTTACAAGTTATGGACCAACCCTATGTACATACATTTGTATTTTATCAATACGATAGCGGAAGTACAAGTATTTATGTATTTTACTATTTATCTTAACCTATAGCTGAATATAGCCTTTATTCGTTTCATAGTAACAAGGATATAAACACACATGATATTCACTTTTTAGAAACGTAACTATTAATATTTTTTATGACAAATTGTATTTTTTTTCTTCAAATAATATGAATATTCTATTCTATTTAAAAAATAAAAAACCATTGTACAAAATATGGTACAATTATAGAATATAATTTATGTTCAATTTTCTTGGTTATACCATATTATGTATACATTATTGACAAATTATATTATACGTTTACTTAATATAACTTTTTATACTAATATTCGATATGGCTCTGTTCATAATACATTATTATTAAAAACCTTATCCAGTATTATACACAATATACATTGAAAAATATCTAATATTATAAACAAATATACACCATTATCAACAGACAATATAATAGAACATAATATAAGCTTCACTACACATTAAAACCGAATTCCAGTTTCAAATCTACGGCCTGTGGTCCAGATTCAGCCATCAAGCTAATCGAACTTGCCTACCAAGCTAACTGATACTTACAAAATATATTAGTTAAAGAATTCATCTTTTTTTTTTTTTTACTAAATTGGAAATAATAAAAAAAAAGTAATTGTTTTATTATAATATCTTTCATACATTTTAATACTTTTCTATTCTTCTCTAAAAAATTTTGGCCCTCAATATCAAAGCATATACCTACGTATTAAATATGGCCAACAATAAAAAAAAAAAATGCGGAGACACTTATATTGGTTATTTAATAATTCTAATAAATAAATTAAATAATTACAATAAGTGAAGTACTACTGTTAAAGACAGTTACAGTTTATTTAAAAATTGGAAATTTAAAGAAGTATAATTTAGATAATATTAGTTAAGAATTTCCATCAATACTCTACACAAATAATACTATAGACCCCAATATCAATAATAAAAAAATACACACAAAGTATTATAATCGATAATTTTTGAACAAAATGAAAAAAAAAATTATTGTAATAGAAATATGATAATATATAACCGTATCATAAATGTAGTAAGTAGTGTATGAATAAGACATAAGGCAACCCATTATATATACAAAGTATAAAATTATGTTGTATAAGTTGTGGCATAGGGCATGTGTATTTTTTGTTGTACAGCATATTTTTGCTGATACCTACGTTTAAATTCAATATGACTTAAAATACAATTAATATTAACTATTAAATATTTAGCTATAAATAGTAACATAAAATATAAACTAGATAAACAAAAAAAAAAAAAAAAAAAAAAAAAAAAAAAAAAATTGAAAGAAATTTACCTATACTACAAATAACTTTCAGAATGTTTAAAAAATATATGAATACTTTATAATCAATTATTATAAAGCAAATTAAATATAAAAATCGTTGTCGGATTAAAGTTTACTTTTCAAATAAACAATTATATTAAACACGTTAATTATAATAAGTAAGTTTTTTAATACTTTTTTCATTTAAAATGATAACATAGGTAGGTACTCCATATGTGTGTGTACTGTGTATCAGTACTATTGCAAGGTGTTTGTATCGTCGAAGTAATAATGAATTAATATTTAACTACGATACTACACTAATAAAATGTTGAAAAATACACAAAATACTGTATTCATTATACAGTTAAAAATAAGAACACTAAAATAAGGCGTGGTGTAAAGATTATTTACACATTACACAGTATTTGTATGGTCAGTATAATAATATAACTATATTATATAATATAATATCAGTTTTTTTATTTTCACGATAAATAAAAAAATAATTCTCAACTAAGTGCTGATGAAATCATAAAAATGAAGAATCACTAATTTTACTAATTAATAATAAAACGTATACTTAAATAATGCCATAATAGAAATCTAATGATAATTGATAAGTAAAATACTATGTCTTGGCTAATGTGAAAATCGCATAACAAATTTTATGAGGTGTTATTTGTCATTATAAAATAGTTAGTTTTTCAAAAATTTGTTTGCGTAGAATTTTAAAAATTTATACCAATTGAAAATAGCGTGTATTTTCACAACTGAGTACTTACTATAGGTACTATAGCTTTTAAAATTAAAAAAAAAAAACAATTTAAAAGAATTTAAGTACTTGCCTTAATATAATATAAATTTTTATATTATTATTTAATATATAAAATGGTAAATTATACTTTACATACTTATTTTATATTCTTTAAAAGAAAAATAAAACACTATTTAGTCATACCCATACAGAATTAAATTCAAACTTCAAAATATTACCTCCATAATTTATTATGAACAAAAAA
Source organism: Melanaphis sacchari (assembly GCF_002803265.2). Taxonomy (NCBI): domain Eukaryota; kingdom Metazoa; phylum Arthropoda; class Insecta; order Hemiptera; family Aphididae; genus Melanaphis; species Melanaphis sacchari. Next base: position 1,323,483 of record NW_020271605.1, read on the forward strand.
AAATATATTGTATTGAATTAAGGTCATATTATTTTTTGCACACACAGTAAACTGGTTTTTAATCACATTTATAGCTTTTTATTGCTATAAAGTATATACTTAGGTATAATAAGTATACTATGTATATTGTATATAATTGGAAACGTCAAATCGTTAATTGTTAAGATGAAAAAAACAACTCAACATATTAGTTTTACATATGTATAATTTAATTATTGTATGTCTTGTATTTATAATTTAAAAAAAATAAAATATAAAATAGGTAATAACTGAAAGAACATTCTATATATATATATTATATAATATATAATATATATCCATTATATTCAAAACAATTTAATATAAATTTCTAATTTTAAAAATGTATTAAGGTTGGAATAATTGTTTGACAATGATAAAATCAAAAGGTCACACAATAACCATAAACTAGTAATATATAACTTCCATCAAAATAAATGTACTCTACAGCCAATCTAATTTATTCGATAATTCGAGTAATACTTTTTTATGTATTGGTTTAGTTTGATGCACTAAAATTACAGTTTTATTAGGTCATTGAGTAATCTTCCTATCAAATCGATGACGTCATTGTTAAGGCAATTGTCTCAAGGGATATTACGAGTTAACATCACACTATTAACAAGCGTTCTTATCGACACTCCCTCTTTTGCACACACTATAATTTACATAAATGCTGGAAAAATTAACCTATAAAACTATTTATAATATTTATATTGATAGGACTCTAGAGACCAGCAATAATATTAATTGAAACACATATAAATTCCAGTGAAACGGAATATTTTTTAGAAATGTATAACAATTTTAAAAAGGATTTTTTATGTTGGAAATAAATTTTTATGTAAATTCACAAAAACAAAATTAATTAAATAATTAAACATGTACACTGATAGCTACTAATTACATATGAAATAATATCTACTTTCAATGGAAATAGTAGTCTTGTACCTAGTAATAAATGTTTTGTCGTCTAAAATTGCAATTTGAGAAATAAAAGAAATTAACAAGTCTGGGTATATATTTTTTTTAATTCATTACCAATGCCTATCTGTATTTAATGAGAATTGTTAGATAATAAAAAAATTAAATGAGGGATAATCGCACTCAAAGATAATATTATTATAGTCGAAAGCAGTCCAGAAAGCGCATGTTAAAAGAAAATATCAACAATACCGTAGGAAGTTTGGCATGTTTCCATCCTAGTTCCATAAGTATTTCTTTGGAGAGCTGTCATCGACAACCCTATACCAAAATAATATATAATTCAAATAAAATTGTGAAACTGTTTAATTTCCAAATGCACTATTTTAAGGTTTTAAAAAAATCTACTTGAAAGCAGCCTAAATCATTCCAGCCTGAATAAGGCGACGTTGTAACAACAATACAGATTCATTATACCAACCATTAGCCCCGTTTGAACTCCTTGTCCACGGAGACTACCCGCAAAGACTGCGTTAACACCATATAATACACATATGCGGGATAATAATTCCCAAAATAAAAGTAGTGTAAAATCTTATAACACGCTAGAGCAACGATATAACAATCAACGTCGTGTAATATTTTTTTAGTTTTCATCTCTGAAGGTGGTGAAGCAAACACAGTCGCTAGAATGTAGGTCCTCTATTGGTCCGTAAAACACACCATACCAACATAATTTGTGTGTGTCCAGATTATTAATTTATTATTTATAATAAATTATAATCTATTTATCGTGGATTAAAATGTAATTGTCCGCTACTGCAGCCGTTTGTTCTAAAAAAGGAAACCCTATCCAAAGATAAATACCTAATAAAGGCAAATTAAATATATCAATATATCGACGTTGCATGGGACATAAAAGCAACACGTTTTTACAGTAGTATTTCTACTGATATAATAGGTTTAATGATACTTCTTGGACCAAAGAAGAATAAAACTAATCTTACTTCACCATGGAATTATTATTAAATAATCACTATATAGGTTTAAACATCGAACAAATTAAATATTAAAAAATAAACAAAATTATCTTTGAACTGAAACACAAATTTGTTTTTTAATCATAATTTTGATTGTTGAATAATGTCACCAAATATTTATATGAATATACATATATATATAACTCTATAATACAATTAATTTGGTTAAAAATTTATTTATTATTCATATTAAATAATTTTGTAAAGCTTTTTGTAATGAATATACAAAAAGGTCTTTTTATAAATAATACTCTATATATTGTAAGAGATACGAATTGTTCCAATTTTATCTTAGAAAATAAAATATACATTATATGGAAATACTTAATTCTGAGAAAATATAAAAGAAAATTATTTTTTTTTTTTTTTAGTTACATCCTTCGCTAAATAGACTAACGATATAAATATAATAACAATAACAATGATATTATTTATTTTTATTTTTTTTAAATTGAAATGAGAACTTAACTAAGTGCTACATTCTAACAAACATTCATAACTAGATGTTTGGAAATACAATTTTTACATATCATGAATGATCTTCAATCATATTTTTTAAAATATTAATTTATAATATCGTGTAATTTTGTGAAAAAACTATATAAAGAATAATCAAATGAATCAAATGTATACATACATTATATAAAAAAAAATGAATCAATACCACCTAGTATGTACAGCAATGGAAAACAAAAATAGTAATAATAAAAAATCTACTGGTTAATACTTTTTTTTATTTTTCAGATCTGTTTTACAAAAACAAAAAATAATAATAATAACTTGAATTGTAAAAGATGAAAGAAAAAATATTCTTACTTAATATTATGCGTACAGACTACGTATACTTATTTAACAAAAAATATCTCCAAATAAACTTGAAATAAACAATAAAATTGTTTTTACCTGAAATTTTAAATCAATTTATTACACTAAAAATAAAAGAAAAAAGAAAACGAAATTACATTTTAATACAAAGACATTTTATAAACAAACAAATATAACAATTGTCATATATAATTTTTTATAATTTATACAAACTTAAAATTGAATTATTTTACGATGTCCTGTTATGTGCTTAATAACATGTATTTGCACAGTATGACATTAATTAAATAAAATTATAAATACAACCGAAATAAATTTCAATACACATAATAAGATAACGAAGATTGTTTCGAAAAACGTACTTATACTGCATAATTAAACCTAAAAATACAGTGTAAGTAGAGGTACTATACATTTTTATAAAAATCAAGCAAACATCAGATTTAATTTTTGATTAGAAGTTCTCTTACACTTATTTATTGAGCACTAAATATGTATATTAGTTTTCTATATTATCTGGACAGTAAAAATAATAATTACATTAGTTAAATTAATGTTCTGCACACTAAACAATGTAACACAAACACTAAACATATATTATTTTAGCATACAGCACCACGTGCAGAACTTGATGGTGCTTAAAAACAAAGTAATAATTTGTCAGAACGACGGGTAAGTAAAATTTTCTTTTAAAATGAAAAATCCATGAAAAGTCCATTGTTTATAAACGAGTACATTCCCACCGTTCCGGATTCAAAAACCTATTACATAATTCTAAGTTATAACACATTTGACTTTACGAATATAAACTGGTTGTTCAAACGCTCAAGTTAAGATGTGAAGACGATGACGAACATCGGGGAGTGATGAGATACCACATACAACTGCGCAGTTGTGAATTTACGCAACAGCTAAACTTAACACACGACATGAAATATAAATAGTTACACGGTAAAATAACATCTGGTTGACATATTCCATCACGTATGTATTACACGATTAACGGTGCAATGAACAATACACAATATTTTATGCATTTATACCTAATATAGGTCTTAGTTTAATTAATAAAGTATAGTTAAGTACGCTTCGGTACTGACCTGTGCAGGAACGGTAATTACCCATCGAGGGTGTCTGCCGATCCCGGAGCAGGCCAAACACGTGGCGAACGGAAACATCGGGCCGGCTGCAATGGCGGTGACTCCAGCGATAACGCCGACTGATACGGTCGGCTTGTGAACGCGGTGTGTGTTGGTTTGTAATAGTGTGTATCGCGTGTATATGTTTGTTTGCGTACAAGTGATCGTACTTACCCGCGCGTGTGTAGATTTAAAACGCACCCCGACGGGGGCTTCTCGATAGCGGGAGGGCAATGCGGCGGTAACCGATCGCATGCGCTTCTAAATAGGTTACCAAACACGACTTTTCACCATCTATACCACCGCCACTGCTGTATATGTATGCGCACACCTAACCTACTACTACTATTACTACTACTACTACTACTACTACTACTACTACTACTACTACTACTA
>NW_020271605.1:1327834-1401365 GCF_002803265.2 Melanaphis sacchari
ACTACTACTACTACTACTACTACTACTACTACTACTACTACTACTACAAATACAGCATGTAACCGTACATTATATTTAAGTATTTAACATAGGTAGATGGAGGTAATGGAAATAAGAACTTTTTTTTCGTGTACGTCATTTAATGTTACTCAGGTCGAATGGAATATCGGAACAATAATCATAAAATATTGATGAAACATTCGGCGGCGAGTAGATCACGTATATGCATAAATAGTGCTAACATATCAAACGTATTATAAATATTACCTAGGTTATTATATAGATATCGATCTATATGCAAAGTTAAAACAAAATCAAACGCTGATTGTTGCAATATTATAATAATAATATCGGTGTACGTACGATATATGTTATATATTGTGTGTGTACATTACGCACGGCACGGATGACCCAGTTCATCGCCGCCAACGGGTCGCGGACCCCTTACGCCCCCGAGTCCGCGCGCTTTACGCGAAGTGAGGTTAATGCACTGTCGGCGTACCACCGTCACCGCCGCATGCAGCCACTCCGCCAACGCATTATCGATTCCACCAGAGCACATCCCCTCCACACATACACCCCCATTGCACGGGTACCCACCCACACTCTCGCCGCCACGTCCGGGTCACGTATACACGCCACTGGCAAACGCGCCAGCGCCTTTCCAACCCTTCAAACTCGACCGCTCCACAACTCCTCCCCCTATCGCAAAACTCGACGAACACGCCACCGGAACCCACACGTGAACATCTCTCTCCGACCTCCTCAACGTCACGCAATGTGAACAAACAGGAAATTGATGTCAAACGACTGACGTAATTCAGAACGATACTACTGCCGTCGCCTCGATTGTTTGTAGGGTGTTCGGAAGAGCGCGCCGCCGTCGTCGTCACGTAGTAAGTGAGGGTGGTCGCAGGCTATCACGTGTTCTACGCGAAACCGGACACGTGAGTATGTGCAGGATTAGCGCGCGCACTCACGCCGGTCGGTGACGTCGAGAGGTACCGCGTGCACTTTTCGCAACGGTTCAAAGAAGGCATATGTACCTTAACTTGGCCAGTATACAATAAATAACGCACTCATAATACACATATTGTATTGGTAGTTAAATCTCGAGTATTAGCCCTTACGTGAATTTTAGTTAGAAATCAAATTTAAACAATAAGTATCACGACAACGCGAACACGTAACTTACAGACGCTCACACCACTGTTATAAAATATACACACGTACAAATGTACGCCCGCCGGGCAGAACCACTCAAAATATCATTGGTGTAGACACATCGATACCGTTATAGCTAATAACATCACCACAATACCGTGTTTGTCACTTTCCTTATCGCTATAAAAACATCACGCAGATTATTGGGTACATGTATGGTCTAATGACAACCATGGTTATCGCAAAGTAACCATCGATAATATATCATTATGTATATCAATATAAATGTCTTAAAAAAATGTTAGCAAAGGTTTTTAACATTTAGTTCTAATATCTACACTTAGATATGCTAACTTCATATACATATTTATTTGTAACTTGTATACCTATATTACCATAATAATCACGATTTCCTGATAGTTATTTTTCATCGATTCACTAGAATCAATATTACAACCTTTTTATTTGCATAATATACAAAATATATTTTACGCACTCGTATTGTTTTCTCGAACGCATTCACACAACAAACACACTTAAAACAGACGTGGAGGTTGTTAAAATATGATATTTTCTAATGTGGCGTAATGACTATGTGTCAGTCTTCGGTCGATGGTTAAATCCTGTACACATATACGTATACAACCTTTCCGCATGTATTTCCCCGATCATTAGAACCGAAAATAAATATATAGCGATTATGATCAGCTTTGTTTTTAATGCAGAAGTACATACCGGATATGTAATATAGGAACAGGGTATAACAAGGTAAACTTGTGTAAAGGGAGTTACATACGCACTTAAGAGTCGAAACACTTAAAATTCATCAAAATACGTAACTATGTAACCGCAATGTAATAATAATTAGATAATAATAAACCAATTAACCCCTTTATAGTCATATAATAGGTGCGGTGTAGATAAATATTACATTTCAATGTATTAAAATCGATCTATCTGCCATCAAACGAATCACGCAGAGCACTCGTTGTATTTAATGGTTTATTGCCCGTAAAGTTAAACGAATAAAATAAAAATCAAATGTCGTCTCCAAACTTCAGCTATATTTTAAAGACGTCTAACATTTATAAATTACAACTTAAACGAACCGCGCAGATTGTACAAAACTTGGTCTCCATTGTTTAAAAGCAAACGTAAAATACATCGTTTTTCTGCACAATAAAATACAATTAATAACGACATAATATTGCTATTTTAAAAATTAAGAAGTATTAACTAAGGAACTATAAATATTATAGAATAGCAAAAAATATGAATTTTAAAGATAATTTTTTTCGATAAAATTATTGAATGAATATTTTAATTGTTTACTTTCAGGTATAATAACCACTCTGACATCGCAATTTTTCAATCAATAACTGTTGTGCACGTGAATTTTACAGTACACCAATTCACTATCCTGACATTAATTCACAGCGCTATATGCGGTACCAATATATTTTATAATTAATGTTTTCTATACATTTTAAATAGTAACAAATTACAATGCAAATAAAGTTGTAAGATTATTTAAACATAATAATTTAATTGATGTTTGAAAATAAAAATCAAAACAATATAAAACAATGAAAAAACTGTTTGAAATTTCACCAACATTTCAAAAACGATTGTATTTGAAAATGCTATATACACTTAAAATTCTTTAAATGTAATATCTTATGTATAAGTATGTTTTAATAACTAATCTACAATAAGTACTTATATATATTTATGTGTGTGTGTATTAATATGATTTAAAAACTAGACACTTCCAATTAAATACTTTTTTCATTTATTTCAATGTACCACTACAAGTATTTAATCATAGTCTAAAAATTGCAAATCATTTTTAGAAATTATAGATAAAATATTAGTAGGATAGTGATTTCTTGAATAAAATAAACTGTGTTGGACTTTTTATCTATCAAATATTATGTAAAAAAGTCACATTAAACCTATAAAAATGTGAGAATAATTAGCCAAAGATGTGAAACTAAATTAGTTTAATTACTGAACACAAATAACGGTATAGTCTTATCAATTTAATCACTCACTAAACATATATAAGTTTTACGTTTATGCGCATTAGTTTTAAATGTAATAAATATTTTATGTAATATATTTAATTAAATTTCAAAATTAATGCATTGAATAATAAATCAGTTGTATTCAAAATATCTGAAATTAAATAAGCTAATTTTATAGATATTATAGCACTCACTATCGATGTATTATACCATACTGCATACCAACTGTTTATATACCTGGCTAACGTACTTATCATATTCCAATAACTCTAAGAGAGAAAAACGCAAAAAAAAAGTAGCAATCATTATTATATATTTAAAATTTGAAACTAAACATTATTGTTAAATAAACTCAGCAAATAATACATTCAGAAAAACAATATTCTCAGTAAACATTTTTAAGTTTTATAGGCATTGAACAATATTTTAATACTATTAATAAATACAAAGTTACTTTATAAATATTTTTAACACTTTCTACATTATAAATACAGACAAAAAAATTTTAATACTACGAAAATGAGATATTTTATCATATTTGTAATAATGAACAAAATAATTAAAACAATACCTAAATCAAAATATTTGACCATCAGAAAGTTATAGATTAAAAAGGATAAATCGCATTTAATTACATTAGCGATTAATACGATTGTCTGGTCATTTAAATACAACGTTAATTAATAATTACTTATAGAAAGTTGATGATTATTTATACAATAATACTTGGTTTTTGAACCACTTTCTGAACACAATAGTGCCTAAATATAATTTTATATCACGAGTGAGACTTTAATTTGTACATAATTACAATGAAGAATTGTTAAATAACTCTACAAGTTAAAATACAATTAATTTAAATCCCTCATTTTTAATTTTTATATTTAATAAAAATAATATGTATAATATTATGTAGGTAATAGGTATGTATAACAAGATATATTTTTATAAAGACCTCTTAAATATCAGATAAACTTCGAATACTTATTTTGTATGTTGTTTTTACTTAGGGTTAACTTATTTAAGCTGTTATTATTATAAATTTTAGTGAAGAGTAACCCCATAATAAAATAGCCTATAATTTCCTCTTTAATTTAATTTATAAATAATACTTACTATTCAAAATTAATAAAAAAAATTATTATTTTCTTGTTATTTTGTATCAAATATACTTCTTTATTTTTAATTATATTAGGTATTAGTGTATTATTATTAATGTTATTTCATTATGTTATTATTATTATCACTATTTACATACTTATAAGCCATAATTAATATGCTGTAATATATATTGTTTAAATTAAAACACTTAAAAATTAAAACAAATGTTCTATAATCCAGTTCAGTGTTGAATAATCGTATTGATTCTATTGACTTTAAATACAAATATACTCGTAGGTACACAATACGAATACATATTATGTCTGAATAATAATTATCCATTACTGTGCTACGAGGTTATGCACAGTTCTTATGTTTGGTATACAATACACATTATTAATCCAAGGCTGGCGATTGTTTATCCAATATTAATATAATATAAAACTTTGCCGAATGATTCAAAGACTATAATATATACAAATATGTATATACTACGTCAATAGAATGGGAAACGATGTATGCGAATAGTTCAACAAAAAAGGGAGACTTCTAAAGCGAAAAATAATATAGCACAAAACATTAGAAACCTGAAACCAGTTCACCAAAGTTAATTTCTAGTAACTTTTAATATGTATTTTAATGTAAAATCAGTGAGTATATACGAGTCAAAATTATGAAAAACTATGTAAAAACCACTATTAGATACTGCTATTGGCAACAATTTATTAATTCATGGTAGGTAGTATAATTTTACACGTTGGTATAATATTTTAAAATTAAACAAAATATTAAATAATAAAAATTATAAAGTACACCATATAATTCATTATGAAAAAAAAAAACAATCTGAATTAAGAAAAAAATATTAAATAATACAAAATTTAAGGAACAAAATAAAAAAACTATATCCATATAAAATTATAAAATTATCAGTTACAATACAAATATGATTCTAACACTACCACTAAAGTTAAGCCCTACTTATGCAAGTAAAAATGTCGTTAAAATACAATTTATAACAATGGTTTCCATTAGTATCCTAAATAATTTTTATTTTGTTCAATAAGACATTATTAACAATCTGTATTTTCTATGTTATAGCACAATAACCAAATAAGTTAATTGTTTAATAAATACAATACACATGTACAACCCGCCATGATGATTATATATAATTATATTAATTTAGTTTAGTAAATCTCTGTAGTACTTTGTTTTTGCTTAAAGTTTAGGATGTATTACATTGTATAAGTTGACTGTTTGTTTGCTAATTGATTAACTATAGTAAATTTAAATTTAAGGAAGATTTTATAGAGTTAGATAAAAACAAAGGTATATTTATAATTATCATACTTATGTATAGAAAAATCGATTAGTAATATTACGAGCTTTGGCACAGTGCCAAATTTGAATCACATATTTCACATTTTAATAATGAACAAAGCAAATGTAATTGTCTGATAAAAATTTTCCTTTTTGATCTTAGTTGAGGGTATAAAACATTCTATAGACGTTAAGATTAAAATTCTTGTAAATCAATAGATAATGAATTGAATCTTCCTAATACGAGTATAGAAAATAAATTCATGAAATTATTTAGAAAATTATTTATTTTTTGTTAGATATACTATTTAGATAATATCTAATTTAAAAGGTAATAATATCCAAACTTGTAAGTTTACATTCTGCAAAATTTTAACCAAATGTTTAACTTAAATATTTTCTTATAAAAACGTGTAAAATCTCTCAATATTGATTTTAAGACATATAAAAATTAATAAATCTAAAACAAATGAACTTCTGTGCGTATGGAAATATATATTAATGTAATATATTTGAATTTAAAAAACCAAAATGCTAGTAGAAATCTAACGCTTTTTAAAAAAAAAAATTAAAAATTAATTCGTTTAAAAGAAACTTAGTGTTTAAACTTTAAAAAATGTACTATTATCCTTATTCTTAAAAAGCATACACAATATTAATCATAAAACATTTCATTAGAAAGTTTTAAATAGCCATATAATGTACAAAAAATATATTTTTAAACCTTTAAAAGTGTATTAGCGACAATTACGTAGATACTTGTAAGTTAATACTTAAAAACCTCCAATTTTCAAAATTAAAACGACATATTATAATACATACACCATAATCAACACACGGGGTACAAAATTGAGGTTTAAGAAAATATATTAAAACATAGAGCAATAAAAAAACTTTTTTTAAACATCGATTTAAAGTTTAAACATAAAAAAAAACACATACTAAAAATGTATTTTAACATGATTCTAGAGTTAATCTGAAATAGAACGCAATAAAATTAAGTATAAAAGTAATTTTAAAATAAATTAAAAACAGAATATCTAAACATAATATTAAATAGCAGAACTACTTGCCTATACATCAAACATAGTTTAATAGTTACAAACCTAAACAGATATGAAACACTTTTGAATTTGCAATCACGCACATTTAAGTACATGATAGGTATTAACTTTATACAAAATTATAAAATAACAGTTACCCTAACGAAATAACTACCAATCCGATTTAAATCAAAGTTTGATTTTACTTATACATTTTTTGTAAGGGATGAAGAATTTTATTTAACTATGATCTTTAATGAGTTACTTTAATACTTAAACAATCAAAATCACAGCAAACAAAAATAAACTTTTACTATCATATAACTATTACAAATATAAGCATAAAGTACGTAAATAATTGTACACGTATAAAAAAAACATCTCACTGAATTCGTTTAAATACACAGGACTTTAAATGTATATAGGTATGAATGGAAAATTTACAAAAATACATTATAGAGAACAATAATTAATATAATTTTTTTTTTTTTTTACTCTGTTGTCTATTCCTCAAAATTAGATAAAGACAAAGATTCTTTAATATATTTAAATGTTATGTATCTCCACCTAAATGAATAATACCATGAAGGGTCAAATGTAGTTTAAAACCAATGTATTTCAAATTACGTAAATCTGTCAAACATCCATAAACACATGAAAACATTGCACTGAGTAATCCGCATTTATGTAAAACTTGTATAATTATGATAATAATAATCATTTATGACAGACTAAATAGCTTCCTGTACGAAATTCAACACATTTGAATATACATAACTATCAATATAGCCACATCAATAGATAAACATGTTTTGGTCAATAAACACAATATTTACTTTAATACCTTATATATAATGCACTTAGTGTATGTATAATATAAATAAATGTATATACAAACTATTTGACTATATCTATTACTATATAAAGAATATACCTATATCTTACACAAATTGCAGTTGACTATTAGTATAATTTTATAGCATTGTCAAAAACAATAAATAAACTGAAAGTTTCTTATGTTTATTTAAGGTACTTGAATAGCAAATAGGCGAAACGCAGCAACAAATCCATGCACAAATGAAAATAATACGAAACTATATTTTCAGTTATACCAAAATATCAGTTTCTCTTTATACTCTAACTCCTGCAGTGTGCTAGTTAAACTGAAATTCAAATAAAGACTTTCTTGGGTATAATACACATATTGTTATAGTTATAAACCTTTTGTTCATGTTCAAATAAATATAATACACATCAAAGTACTTAAATACAATTTAATAAAATATTTCGAAGTAAATATAATATAAAAATTTAACATGTATTTCGGAAACCACGGTCATTAAAAGCATGGTCTTCAAATCCAAACATATATTGTGAATGAATCCATGTTAAAAATAATGATTGATTTAATTACGATCTTTTATTTATTAAAAAATAATATATTTTATATTAAAATCTGCAACGACTTGTAAATTGACTAATTAATAATTATCACTATAGCTTTTATTTTTTTTTAGTATACTTTTAAAAAATAAAAACAAACTTCAATAATATTATTGTGATAAAAAAGTTAGGTATATGATATAAATTTATAACATATTAGCTATATAGAAACGAAAAAGAGCTTTATACATAAACTAAAAATAAAAATCTATGTATTAAATTAACGTTGAATGAAAAAAAAAAATCACATTAGAATAAACCTCTTGAAAATAATTTGTAACAGCTAAGTCATTATAATATTTAATCTATAGACTATAGTTGAATAGGCTACAAATAAGCTTTACTGAAAATGGTTTCAAGTCATTTAAACACATTATTTCTTTAAAAAATTAACAGTTGGTGAAAAGTGGGAATTTCAGTAGATTTATCAGGCTTGAATAACTGTTAAGAAAAACAAATAAAAACCATATTAAAAAAAAAAAAATTAAAGAAACGTTAAGATAAGTAAAATCTTCAAAAATCAGCGATAACAACAATATTAAGCTATCATTGAAAAAAAAATCAAATAAATAAAATAAAACTACATTTAAAAAATTAAATATTATATATGAAAATGTTATGTAAATTAGGTATTGCTATATTTAAATAAAATTATGTAATTTTTCCAAGTTTCAAAGATACGAATTTACGCAGTAATATCGATATTTTTTAATAGAAACATAAAAAGAAAGAATTTTATTACATAGATAAGAATAATTTATTATTATATTATAAATATTTATAGATATTATGGATATCAGAAATGAAAGAAAAATAATTATTTTACATAGGTAAAATAATAATAAAAAAAAAAAACTATTTAAGTATCAACAAATGTCAATAGGAGATTAAACTATATATATAGCTGTTATTAACAGTATTTCAATAATAAAATAACGAACATAAAAATATTAAAAATATTAATTTAAGCAGATAGGTATGACGTTTTACGTATGAATGTTAATTTCGTTGTAATTAGTTAATTTATTGATATATTAATGACTTATTACACAAGAAAATCCACATAAAAACATATATGTATATAATTTATTTATGATAAACAGCGTAATCACGATTTTAGCTGGTAATACTAAATATTTCGGACAGATGACTTTATATTGAAATAAGTTTTTAGGGAACCTAGGAACAAGTACTAAAATACACATTTATTGAAATTTTTAACACTTTAGATGTGCACATACACAATAGGTACAACGTGTTTTTTAAAGATTAATTTCACCTATAATTCTTAGTCTTGACTTCAAAATCGACTGAATGACAGTCAACACTCAAATTAAAATAAAAAAAGAATTTTTTTTTACAATACTTAATTGTACCATCTAATTTCTTCGTTTTTTAAATTATTTTTTTTCATTCATTTTATTATATTTTGATGCCAAACCCTTCACTTAATTTTTTTAAGAGTAGGTATTATAAAATATATGGTTTAGCTCAGTTCATCTTGATATGTACCATTCTCCGCGACTTCACTCTCAAGAACAGTAAACAGCAATGAGTCAATAACATAAGAGATGAGTTCCAAAACCATCACATATGACTAACAAGTACGTGCAGTAATACAGTAGATGGTTCAAAATATAATGTCATATGTATAGACAATGATAACTGAACAGCATCTTTTCAAAATGTTTCCAGTAATCACCAACATTAACGGTCACATACATAGATAAAGAGTAAAACGAAAATGACAAACATGAATACACGTATGTAGCTGCAGTATATACACTTATGATTGAACTATATCAATATATATATAAATATGAGATGAGATTTCGGATTAGTTTGGAAAAATTTACTTATATACGATCGTAAAACTAAAACGCAGTAACGGCAATTAAGAAGTGCGTCCAAAGTTAACAGTTGATAGGAATCGCATTGTTGGTCAGAATGATGACAATAAAAAAAAGAAAAAATTGTGGCCGTTATATACGAGTAAAAATCGACGGAGAATGAGTATATAGGATGTATACGTAACTTTTCAGTTTGACAAGAGCTATGTATGCTTCGCGGACGTCTTATATGCACACAAACGTAGAAAGAGATAACGACAACGGAGGCTGCAGCGGCGGTAGCAGCCTTATTCATGATGATTTGGTGCGCAGCCTTTATCGATCAGCCGGGACACGACACCACCGCCGTCGAAAAAGACCCGACCTGCCCTCCGCACCATCCACAAACACATTTGATGGTCCGCAACTTATATACAAGGATGAATGTCCTCGCCTCGCCTATAAAACTCTGCGCCAATAGGTCCTGTTCAATCACATTCCTACACCGCGCAGAACGTTTTCTCCCCCATTGCTCGCTATTATTTTTAACGTAATAGATATTAGGTGTTAGATACATAATTCAATAAATTTATTTAGCACTAAATTTATAATTTATGCACGCAGTTTTACTATTTAAATGAATCAATTATCGCATATGTAAGCCACACACATCAAACACGAACTATACGTCCAATGTATGATAAATCGAAGTTCAAGTATTGATAATATATAATACATTGATAACCACCATCATTTTTAATCAATCATACGACACAACACTGTAATATATAGAATATAATAATAGATTATCAAATATTTCTTCCTCGTGATACCATTATATGTACCTACGATGCACAAGATTTATCGAACTAACACATGAATTACATATTAAATTAAAATTAATAATAGTGCAACTAAAAGTTAACTTTTTAAACTTACTAGTTCAATAAAATATAAATTTAACTTTGCAATTATAGTATACTGTTAATTACTTGTAAAATTATGTATTTATACTGTAGAATTTAATATATTTTAATATATACTAAATGAAAAGACGTGCAAAAGATATGAATTTATATTAATTTACAAAAACCTATATTTATTAAGTATAGTTAACAAAGTATGAACTTCAATAGTTATTTAATTTGTAATTTTGAACGGAGTATGAAAGTTTATGGTTAGTTTTAGAGCAAATCTGAACGATGTATGCTTTTTTAAAAGAAATGCATTTACATATATTAAAAGTTTCTCAAAATTGGTAAATTTCAAATTCGTGAAGTACCTATAACCAGCTTACTTATATTTAGTAAGCAAAAAATGTATTTATTTGCAGATAATTCGCATAAAAATAAATTCAAATTTCTAAGACAATTCATTGTAAGGGAAAAAATAATTCAAATAACAAATAACCATTTATACCTAATTTAATATAATTTATAACACAATTAATTTACTCTATGACAGAAAAACATGTTAAAGAACAACATTTAACTTCAGCTATTAATTACATTTATAATAATTTAATAATTAAAATTAATAAAACATAAAATATAATATAATAAAACAATAATTTTAATTTAGTTAAAGTGAAAACGTAAATCAAAATTTAGCAATTCATTACAAAACCTTGTTAAATTAAAATTTACAAGCCAATTATTAATTATACGTAAATAAGTAATACCATAACTTTACTATAAAATAATGGTTAATGAAAATTATTTTCTATACAATATATCCAACTCGTCTAAAACCAAGTATTAATTAATTAAGCTACTAACTACCTAATTTCACAAATTACTTCCCTAAAACAAATTATAAAAATATTTGTTCATTTAAATACAATATATTAGCTACAATTTAAATTATTATTACTATTAATTATCAAAAAAAATTTTGATAATTAATTTTTTTAAATTAACATTTAAAAGAAACCACAATATTAACGATAACGATAAATCTTAAAGCTAATTATAAAATTTTAAATTAAGCATTTTTTTAGATTTTTTGTATTGAACATCTCAAATTAAAAAGTTTAGATATCAATAAGTACTTTCGTACAATACACTTATTAAATACAACACCATCATTACTAAAAATCTAAACAAACTGAACTTTTAAAAGACCCTAAATATTATAATTTAGTTTATAGAGAACCTTTTGAATGTAGTTATATTAATCTCAAAAAAAATATCCATTATCTAATGTTCTACACAATGAAACATACAACTAATAATTTTTTCAACACGATAATAAAGGTTTACTAGCTACTTAAGTACATCAATATCATTTTCCAATCCATATCAATTCTCAGAAACTTTATAGCATTTCAAAACGGCTATGACACGATTGAGCATAAAATACCTTTTTTACGATATGATTGAGAAAATTTGTCGGCTTATCAAAAGATATACGAATACAAAAAAACCTACATAATTGAACATAAGAAATTGCAATATTTCTATTTAAAATTTTGGATTATACTATGCAACAATTAATTTAAATAATTACGGTAATACAAAATACATGGCACAAGTTAAATAACACGATTTTATAGTCAGATGTAACGTATTGTTGAAATGTTAATTTACATGTTAGATTTTCATAATAATAAAATATTCAGGCTTCCTAGTTACAGCCTATCGCAAATTAAAATTACTGAAAATAATAATAATAAATTAAAGTGATATACCTTGGTATCTATTTCTGATTTGACTTAAATATAATAGTAGAGATTCAGTGTTTTAATAATATAAATATTGGTCGAAAGCTTAGGTATATGTTAAATTATATTTTAACATATAATATAAAATTATTGATAAAGCTGCAAGGCTCCACTCGTAGCTTATGGCTCATGTAAGTTTAGTATCATAATAATTAGTGTAATAATACGTGAAAAAAATAAATTACAAAATATTAGCTACGTGAACGTAGCAACATTGCATAAAATATTCTATACTCAATCTTATTTTACCGTTTAAAACATTAGTTAAATACTTATACAATTTATTGTTTGACATAAAATATTAACTGATATACTAAACACAATACATTATATTTTCAGCACTACTATTTTATGCAAAATAATAGATGAGCTTTTGGTATAAATATTGTATAACCAAAAATTTGATTTAATTAAATTAACTTTAAATGTACTCTATTTTGTTGTACAATATTAAGATATTAAATTATTTATTATTAATAATATTTCCTAATACTTTCTTAAAGCCAAATACGGGAAAAACGTTTTAAACATAAATTATAACGCCCAATTTTTACTAAACATAACATTCTAATCGACATTTTATGAAATATATAATACTTTTTCAATACCTAAAAATAATTTTAACAAGATATTTTATAGTAATTTAAAAGTATCCATTAAATCTATTAACTCATTTATTATTATATCGTAATATACTCAATGACATTTTAAGCTAATGGCTATTTACAAACCTATTCACACCGTTCTACGGTACCTAGGTTAATGTTGACTCAAAATGTAATAACAATATTACTATATGATAAAAATGTATACTGTTATAATAATTAATAATATATAATAGATGCATATAATTGCCATGTTTTTAGTAAAAAATAATTCAATCAACCGTTTTACAAATATTAGAATAAACTACAATAGTGGAAATATAAATATATAATAAAATATACTTAATAATATAATAAGCTAACGTGACTGTCTCCACACATGATTAATTTTCATATGCATTAAGAAATTCTTTATTATTAAGTTAAAATTTAACATACCCATAACACTGATCCACTCGATGGCAACATACACTCATGTCTACTAGTAGAGCGGTTACCTGCTTACCTGCTCTTTTTATTAAAATTAGATTTATTTAAAATGAAAAGAAATATCACATTGAAGGTTATTCAGATATATTTTAATAACGACCAAAGCTTTATACACTGCAGTAAGAAATTTATAATCTAATACTTTAAGCATTAAATAAATTATAATACATATTCATATATAATAATATATATGGAACAATTAAACGGCTATTTTGTAATGTTATTTTACTTATACGTTAGTTATAAGTAAATCAATTTATAGCTTATAAATAAATTATGAACATTTTTTTCGGAAGATGTTTATGAACGAACAAATATCTATAATAAAAAAACAATATCGACACTTTGACATAAATATATTTATTTTTTAAAAACTCATTACCTTACCCAGTAACCACTATACAATTTTTCTTTAGAACAAACATAATGTACTTTTCTAGAATATTTTTTTTTTATCTCAACGTTATATTAAATAATTTATTTTACAATAAACATTCTTTAAGTATAGTAGAATGAAAAAACCGTTCTTTAGTTATTTTTACGAAAAAAATATAAAAGACGGGGGTAACGCATACAGTTTTAAAATAATATTAGCAAAATAATTTTAAATAAAAACAATTGTCATTTTTGGTATAATTAATTTAACAGATTTTATAAACCAATAAATCGAGATTTGTTTTTGGAATCAAACTAAAATCTTACAAGTTAACTGAATTAAAAATGTTTTATTTACACATCAAAAAGTAAGTATAGGTATTTATTTTAAGTTACTAAAACAAATATAAACAATTACTTTCAAAACTATAAATTAAATTGTTATAGGTAGTAAATTACAGTTAAAACAATTTTAAGTACATACATTACTATAGTTGATTATTTTCTTTAAACGCATGTGTCTAAGAACCATACACAAAATTTCCAAAATATTAACATTTCAGTTGAAAAGGTTTAATTAAATATATGATGAACAACGGAATAAATAAAAAATATTAAATAATCATTCCATAAACTACGTACATATAAAGTTCTTTTTATGATTTCTTGAAGATCTTCAATAATAGTTTAAAACGTAATAGGCGCGTTTTATTGCTATATTTCGAGAGGCACAAACAAAAACAAAACAAATTTACTATATAGCAAGCTTTTGATCACGATAAACCAACTTATAAGAACTATATATGAATTGTTTTATTTAATGAAATCAATAATACGTTTTCGCATTTTTTAGTTTTTATCGTTAAGTAACACTTATGGTTAGAAATAATATAATTATCTATCAGATATTTATGTAAAATAAAAAAAAATTAAGAAATTATTAATAAAAGCTACTTATAAAAACACAATAAAATAAAATTTTACATTTTATACAATACAATTTTGATTAGGTACAATGTTTTGTGTACTCCGGGATGTAAATTAAAATATATTACAGTGCATTAGCATAATCTTGTAATTTAAAAGTAATATAGCAAATGATGACTATAAAAATTAAATTACAATAATGTATAACAATATTTTACGTATAGTACCTAATTTCAAATAATACTTGACATATGAATATTTTTAATTTATTATTTTAAATATTAATTAAACCTTATTGAACTATACGTCTATAAATAAATATGTTAATCAAAGACATGTTGTTTCAAGAAATACGAGCAAATAAAATACGTATTTTTAATATAACTTAATACCTCACCCACATATACATCTTAAATAATATAATTAGGTATAAATTAAATGCACTTATGAGTTACACAATGTAATATAACTTTTCACTTATAACAAAATGCCACTCAGAAATAAAAACTAGATAAAAATTGAATTTAAACAAATTATAATTTATACCTAAATATTACAACTAATAGTTTGTTGTAAACACATAATATAAATTCATCTACACATTTTTTTAAAGTATTGTTCACAAAGCCCAACTATAAATCATTGATATACGAATACTAATTTAATAATTTATGAAATAAATTCTTGGACGTCATACCTGAAAATATTAAAGTAAAATGACCTATTATACAATTTAAAGATAAAAACATTATCTTTTTTCGATATCATAATTTTAAAGCGAGTTATGAGTATGTTAAATATTAATATTTAAAAATGCTCATAATTCACTTGAAAATTAAAATTCTGTAAAAACCGGTGAGAAAACACGGATAATATTCTTGCCTTAAAGTTTTATAGTATGTCATTTTAATCTTGTATTCAAGCTAAAAATACAAAGTTGAAACTGCTGGACGTATATTTTGGTAAGGTATGCGTTAGTAAGACAGAAACAATATCTATGATAATACGATGTCATCTTAATACTATAATGTTGAGAAAATTGAAATATATTTTAATGATTTAAATACTTATAGGTAATGGATTATACGTATTAACATCTTGTTTTGACTTCAAACATATTCCATTCTTAAAAAATTAAATATATATAAGTATTAAATACAGAATAATTATTTTTCTTCTATAACTTTCTGTCTTATTAAAATAAAATTTAAAAAAAATATTTTAATTGTTATTATATTTTTAAGTTTTTTTACTTTTGAATAACAACATACATTTTTAATTTCATATTCCAAAGCAAAATATTTTTCAGAGTACTTGAATACATAAAAATCGAAATTATGACAAGTACTTTATAAGTTATAAGCAGATATTAAAAATTTAAGCGAACGAGTAAGATGGTACAGGAATACCAGCAAAATGTTAGTCTACTTCTCCAATCAACCAAACATTAAATACTTATAAATTTATAATTAACCTAATTTCGATTTGTATGTATCGAAATAATTCGAAAAATATTCTGTTTCAGAATATAAAATTAAAAATGTATGTTTTCGTGTAAAAAAAGTATAAATATCTAAAAAAATACAATAGTACAACATCTTTATAAGCCCTCTCTCAACGTTTTAATATTTACCATAAATACATAATATTATTAAAATACCTGAATAGTTTAAAATATTATTATAGATAGGTAAATAGCGATTGAATATTTGAATATTGAACGGTATCACAAGAAAATAAAATAACAATAAATATTGTAATACAGGGGTCTCCAACCTTTTTTTACGGAGAGCCAAATCTGAGATACACTTTGACATCGCGGGCCAAAATTTTTTAAAGGAATAGAGAGCTAATGAAATTGAGAATAGAAAAGATATTTTTTGATTTTAGAAAAATGAATAATTTTTTCAATTAACGATCGCCACCTTAAACATGATAACGCAATCGACAGGATAATCGACAATTAACAAAAAACCATTTATTTTATTTTAAGGTTTTATTATTTTTCTTTTACTAGGAAATACTAATGAAAAATAAATAATATTTTCAAAACATCAGTTAACTTGGCGGGCCGGTTTGAAAAGCTAAACGAACCGAAATCAGCCCTCGGGCTAGTTAGAGACCCCTAATTTAATATAACAAATGTATAATTCAACAATCAATATTATTCTATAGCATTTAATGTATATCTTGTCAAACATATCCAACTTTTTCGGAAATATCAATGTCACCAAAAGCAGAGGGGTAAACTATACTGTCAATTTGTCAATTATGAGTATATTATGACTAGAGCGCGGATTTCTATGCAATTGCATATTTTTTTCCTTTTAATATTTTTGGATTTTTGTCAGTTATCTCCACGAATCATCATAATTTGAAGCTAATGGTGAAATCTTTTTTTGCATATTTCTGCATATTTAAAGGTTATTGCATATTTTTGCATATTTTGGCAAAATTCAAAATTCATTGCATATTGAAGCGAAAATTTAAAAAAATTTAAAAAAGTGTATAAGATAATATTTTGACAAGTAGAATGATTTAACATTTATATCTACTCATTTGGCATTTTTAGTGATAGTCATAAAAAAAACTGAAAACTCGAAATATAACTTTACATCTAAGCTTTTCAATAATTGACGAAACGAAAGAAAAAATGCATTCTATTTCTGGATCGAAAGGTGTAACACTTACAACAAAATTAAACGAGCTTTCCAATAAAAATGAAGGTCTGAAAATTCTACGAAAAATTAATTCAGTATTATTAAGCGAAAACGTTCAGCTCAAAGAACTTTATCAAGATCCGATAATACTAAGTTGCTTCAAATATGCCCCAATAACTTCGGTTGACGTCGAACGTTCGTTCTCAGTCTTTAAAAATATGTAAACCGATAAACGATACAGCTTCACAGAAGAAAAACTTGAAATGCATATGATTATTCATTTTAATAATAAATACAATTTTAAAAATAAATTAAGTTTAGAAAATTCCCTAAATTTTTTATTATTAAGTATTTAAGTAATTAATTATTATAAGTTTTATTGTAAATTTTAAATAAATAAAAAATTCTTGCATATTTTCATAATTTTGACTGCATATTTTCATGATTTTTACTGCATATTATATGGCATATTTCGATACTTTTAAGTGCATAAAAATCCGCGCTTTAATTATGACCTATCAATACTTTCTTATTTTTTTTTTTTTTTAGCATAATTCTTTATTCAACAATCTGTTACAGAAAAAAAAAAAAAAAAAAAAAAGGAACAACAAACTCAGTTTATAATATATATTAAATAGTCGTAGGAATAACAGAGTGAAGAAATATTCCATTGGAGATACTTCGACGGAAAAAAATAATTATAAAACAATATGATTGATGTACCTCACTCATTAGCTAACATTTATAATTATATTTGAATTAACTTTTCGTGTATAAAGACAAATAATATAAGTAAAAAAAAACTTTAAAAAAATTAACTTTATAACTTATAAATATTGCGCAGTACAGAGTCTTTTATACAATTTGACACTCTTGTTTTAAAATATATTTATTATATAGTTACAGGTTACGATAGCATTAACTTAATAACTAGGTTCATCAGAAATAACTGACTTAAATACATGTGTAAATAAAATAAACCTATAAGTAATACATACATACAAATTAATCTCTCATGCAAAACTATAACGAGGTAGCATAAATTATTTTGGAAGCAGAAATAAGTTTAACCTTATATACTATACTAGATAAACAAATAACTGCATGGTATGATACTATAAACCTTTAACTTATTTTAAATCTCTATTTACTAAATAGTTTTTTTAATACAATAAATAAATAGAATTATATCCAAAATTAAATTAAAGAGAATAAAATTCCTGTAATATTATTATGAAATAAATATTTATATTATAAATATTATTGTTATCATATCGTGATTTTATGGTAGCATATTACACTTATACAAGAATTATAATTTTGAAAGTTTTTTCACTGAACACTTAATTCATTTAAATTTTATGAAAAATGTAACATTTTAACAATGAAATAAAAGATAAAATCCAAACGATACGAGTATGATAGGTATACTTGAAACCAGCACACCAAATAATATTAAATCTACAATGCAAAAAAATAAACGCGGAATAATGAAAAAGGTGAAAGACATTTCGCATTCCATTTCCACTTTCTGAATTCTGACATATAGTATTTTGCATCTTATTAGAAATATAAATATTGCTTTTCTCTCTCTTTATATAATATGAATCTACATATTTTTACCAAGATCATTTATATATATTTTCTTTTACATATTATCATTTTTTTATCTTCTTGAAATAAACCAACGTTTAAACCACGACTAAAATAAAAACTGTTTACACAGAATCGGAATATATTTTATTGACAGCAAAATTTTATTCAATTTATTCAATTTTTATCGTTTTATTTTAAAATGTATTTAAAAAAATTAATTTTATAAATTTCGGTACCTATATATAATAAAATATCTTTAAAAATATATGCTGAAAATTTCACTTAAAATCGTTTTTCATAATCTTAAATTTTTAGCAAGTCATTAAAAATGTATTTTTTATATTTCAAATTTCAAAAACAAAAATGTATCTTGAAAAAATTTGATGTTTTTTAACCAAATCGGTGTATTATCAGTACTATACATATTATTTTTTAATTGGTTCTTATTTCTTAATAAGATAAAGTTTATCATTTGATATCCATCACCAAAAGATATTTCTAGCTAAACTATTCAACACTTATTTATAATGTATATATAAAACAACAGCGCCCTTTTTTATGATCTCGTTTTGTGACGACACTATTTAACATTTTTCTAATTTGTTTTCACAGTTATTCAAAATACCTTTCTAAGTGTCATCACGTCGCCCGATTTTTAATTTTATTTACCGTAGGGGAGGGGAGTGGCCGAGTGGGAAGGATTGTATTTTGATTGTTTCCATTTTGTGACGACACTATTATACATTTTTCCAATTTTTTTTCGCTGAGTTGTACCAAATACTCCTACAAGTGATCATTATTTTTTTGTTTTATTTATAATTTAGCAACTACTACAATTTAGCACTTGATAAGATTAAGTAAAATTAAGCACAAACTACACATGGGCGAAGCCGGGTAATTCAGCTAGTAAAAAATAAATACACAGATTTTATGTTTCCATTTAGATAAATGACACAAGTATACAATTACAACATAAACTAACCCAAAGCCTTGTGTTGGGAAGTTATCATCTATTAATTTTAAATTAAGTGAATATTCTTTGAAATATTACACAATACCATACCTAATATTTATCAGAATAATAAGAGTTACCTTTTAACATATCTGTTGATGAGAAAGGTCAAGCAGCTTAATGAATATTTTATTATCATAATAGCAGATTAGATTAAGATAAGTAGGTACCTATTTAACTTTATAACTAAGATTCAAAATAATATTTTATACTTAACTAGCCACTTGTAAAAAAAAACAACTTTTTATAAATATAAAAAGAGTATGTAAATATATTAATAATTTAATATTTTGCTTTATATTTAGATCTAATTTCTTATCAGTAAATAGACTCACTTTCAATCAATATGTAACCTATTGACTTAAATTACATCCCAGATAAGCAAAAATTGTACTTAAAAGAATCAGTTGCAAATAAGTAAATGTAAATACAATTGTATCACTAAAATTAAATATCTATTAAAATATAGTAAATGGTATTAATTAAATTTCTCCTAATAATTTTTAAGATTAGAAAAATAGTTAGTTTTGATTTAAATAATAATTTTATTAAAAAGTACCTAATCAATTATGATACATCATATTTTTAAACATTATAGTGACATAAAGACATATAGTAGGGGTACTGATACAAAGATAAATGGCATAAATATATAACTAGTTTTAAGTAGCATACTGCCGACTTTATTAGTAATTAAATTTTCTTAACAGCTCAAATAGTATAGTTAAATGAGTTACTATAACATAAGCAAGGAAAAAATTTGAATCAGTTCATGATAGACTAAAGGTATTCATATTGCTATACCTGACAATAGTTAAACTATTAACCTCAATAGATATATTACAGCTAAATAGTAAGCATTATGCTTAAAAATTAATATAGATTAATAAAATATTATAAAAATGTACAAAACTAATTTATACATTACAACAATAATTATATGTCATCCTTACCTCGTATAAGTTACGTACAATAGCTGAAACACATATTGCTCCTCGTCTGCGCAGTGCATATTGGGGTACTATTATGTCTAACGGCAATTTAGGAACCATTCTAATAAAATGCATTGGTCCTATATGAAAACAAAAGTGAAAAATGTAATAGTTTGTTTGGTTTATTTATTTATATCTATTAAATTTAATTTGATATGAGAGGCAACATGAAACAAAATCCTATTTACAACAAAACAACATACCTTGTACTATATTATTTTATTCTCTAAACATGGTTTTGATCCCATTTCGACTTTTGAAATTTTGTGATTCACTATATTCATTAAAGCAATTTACTATAGTTTTTATTCAAAATAATAAAATATATTTATTTTTCAACCAAAATTTTCGAACTTTATATGGGTTTTTGTACGTTCCAAGCAAGAAATTAAGACTTAAGAGACTGAAACCAAACAGAAAAACTGACAAAATCACCGGGAAATAAAAGGTAAAACGTAGTTAACTAATAAATAGTAATAACGTTAGTGGTTACTCGTTAGCAACAATTCTCATTACTCTACAAGTGAATAGGTATTAGGTACCAAGAACAACATTTTAAATAATATTATTATTTAGAATAATAATATTGCTATCAGGCGGCCAGTGCACGTTCTGCTGTACTGCTATCACGGGCTAAGACATCCAACTGATAGAAGTTACGCGTTCAGCGGTTTAGCCAACATGGCCCCACTGGCTATTATCAACGCGATCACAATACCGTCGTCTTATCGTGGAGTGATGTTTAAAAAAAAATCTAATGAAGTAATGAGGTTGGATTTAGCCTCTCATGTTTTTATTTATTTAATTATCTATTTTTAATTCCAACCGCTTTTAGAATGCTTTAAGTCTTAACACAATTTCGATTGTCAACAAACACGCGATGCTATGACGGTTTCAAAACATTCAAGATCCGGATAATGTTCCAGGTACACAAGTGCCTTAAATTCCTCTGGTTTTGGTAAGTGACAGCGATTATCAAATAGTTTTATTAATTTGACCGCCATGAACTAATATGCTTTTGTCGTAACAGTTTTTCGTAGAAGTTTAGTTTAACATATAAATCCAATTTAAAAATTAAACTACTATTGACAATCTAATTGTAATTTATCAAAAGTTAATTAAAAACAGTGTTTATTAATTTTAAACATTTATAATCGTTGGTTGTTTATCACTAAGCAATTTGATTTTGAAAATTATAAAAAATTTATAGGTACACATTTTATAATTATTTTTAATTTTTATTTTAAACTAGTACCTTAATATAATGCCTATATATTTTTGCGGATTCTATAAATAAAGTGCTCAAATAAGTTTTATAAAAATCTATTTTTATAAAAATTAATTAAAATGTTAAATCAGACCCCTTGGTACCTATAATTATATTTATAGTAAGTATTAATATTTCCTAACTTCATAAGTGTATATTTATTAAAATTAAGTTTTTAATTGAGAACCTTTTAGTTAATTTAATAAAAAAAAATACTTGTTAGAAATGTCTAGTCTTTGAACTAGTCATATTAAGTTATTAGAATAGTATGTTACTTATGCATAAGCTAATTTAATCCCCAAAAATTAGCCTCTAGATTTTCCTCTATAACAGACATGTTCTTCAAAGTATTTTACTGAACTACTGTCAAACTACTAACACATAATATGTACTCTTAAAAGATACATAACCTATTATTCACAAAAAAAAAAAAATGTTAATTTAATGCTTTAATAGACAATAGTCTTGCAGAATATGGAAATTTACAAAAATTAAATTTAAATATCTATAGAAATAATTTTATTAAGAAGTAATATTAAAGTTGGATTATTAATACTCAGTGTTTATGTTTATTAATAAAGTGTATATTATCATTTAATTATGAAGTTTGTATTTTCTTAATTTTTCATTAAATCTGTTACTTTTTATTAATTTATAAAGTGAAGTTTTTATTTTCTTACAATTTAATCGTTATATTAAGAAGTTAAATATTTTATACTTAAATTGAATTTAAAGTGAAGTTAAACAGTTTTTTTATTTTTTGTTTTAATTTTTATTGTTTTGCTTTTAATTGTTTCAGACACAACATACCCAATAACTAATTAGGTAAAATCTAGCTTATTAATAGCTTAGAAGTACCTAATTGAATTTAAAAATAATTTAAAAAAAAAAAAGAAATAGCTACCTATACAAAAATGATGAATATAACTAAACCAAAACCCATTAATCCAGATACTCCTTTGACATTGATTAAAGACATTCAAAATAATGTAAACAACATTACTGTTATGTGCATAGTATTAGAAGTAAATCCTGCTGTACAGCTCAAAGATAACCATGAAGTTCGAACAGTGAAAGTAGCCGATAGTTCAGCATGCATCAATTTTTCAGTCTGGGATGAACCTGGTTCATTTTTATATCCAGGTGACATTATTCGTGTTCACAGAGCTTATGCAATTTATTTTAGAAACTGTCTTACTCTGTATGTGGGTAAGAATGGAGAAATTGAAAAAATCGGTGATTTTATCATGACATTTAATGAATCTATTAATATGAGTGAAGTAAACCTAAATGCACCTCCACCACAATCATCTCCAGGAGCCAATGGAAATACAATAAGCAATGCAAGACGGACAGGTGTAGGAAAACAAAATATGAAACCAAATTCATTCAAAGGTAACAATGGAAAAAGTGGACCTAGAAGTCAAATGAGGCCAGAAAGAAAATAATTCAATAACTAATTAAACTAGTTAAACAATTGTATTTTGAGTTGGTGAAGAAATTCTGTGATATTAACTCATTTTTGATCGTATTTTAATTTTGAAGTTTTATATTAAACTGTAATTAAATATGTACATCCTTATTTTACAAAAAAAAAAAAAAAAATCTAAGTAATATATATATGTGTATTTTTCTTTAAATCCTACTGTCAATTATTTGACTAATATAATTTTATATTATATCCTTATGTTTTGAATGTTTAAAACTATGCTATTTAATATCCATATAAAAATCATGTATTTATCTAAATGCCAATTTAAAATGTAATTAAATTATTATGTTTAGTTTAGAGAAATTTTCTTAAACTAATAAGTATAAAACCACCTGTATTTAGAATGATATACAGATGTTATGTATATTAAATCCAGTATCACTACTTGTAGGATATAATCAGTTTTCTTATTCTTATCATACATAATAATATTGCATACAATTTAAATTACCTCATATTTTTTTTTACCTGTTTATTATTAAATGATTATTAGAATATTGCTTTATACTCAGGGGCGCAAAATAATATTCTCTTTTAAATGTGTCGCTACATGTATAATTGCTTGATGCAATATTTTATAAATCATTTAATACACTTAATAGATACATTTTATTAATAAATAAAATAAACGGCTAAAAACTTAAACTTTTTTAAACAAAATTATATTTTGATTTGTATTTAAAGCTAGGAAATATTCCATTTAAACATTCAATATTAACAAATGAATTGATAAAAATATCATAATCATTTAGGTACAATATAATATATCATCCTTATTCCTAATGAGATTATTTAGAACTTGTTGTGGGGACTATATATTAAGTGTGGTCATATTTGGGAACATTTAAAAGGAGCAAAACAGATAATACTGATCTAGTTTTAAATGAAATACATTAGATATTTGGTATGTTATCACATGTTAAACTTGTTTCATAAGAACGCTGCTGCACCACAATATTTAACGAGGATTCATTTTTATCGTTCTTAATTTTCAAACAATTCTGTCCATCTATAAATATCACAGAGTCATCCGCACGTATCTTAATAAACGTTACACGACGACCATGGTATTTTCTTCCATTCATTCGATGTATATGTCTTCTACTGGATATGCTGTCTCTATGTATTTCTGATAGAATCTTTGGAAAGCACGTCTAAGAAAACGAATAGAGTGTTTATATTTTTATTATTTCTGAACGAATAAAATATGTGTGAAATCCTTTACCCGATCGCTTCCGCCACTGGTCTCGACGATTCGTTTGCTTTAAATACGTGACATGCAAACCTTTGACATGTCGGATGTTTAGTAACGAACCCCATGTATCGGTTATCATCCGGGTAGAACGCACAAAACGATACGTTTTTTAAAGAGTAAAAATAATCTTGGCACGATGTACTCGAATCTCTAGTCTGCTAAATTAAAAATTAAAATAGGTATTTATAAAGGCATAATAGTTTAAATAAGTATTCAAAAATAAAATTATCGTTGTTTACCATCAGTTAAATAATAGTTTATCAGTAAAAATGATTTATAGATATGTATACAATGTTATTGTTAAATATCTATAAACAAATTCGTGGATAAAATACATACCTACGATTGTATATTATAAGTAGGAAGTACCTACACTTATGTGTAAAATATATGTTTTATATTTTAAAAGTATCACCATCAGCTATTACTAAAAAGGCATTAATTATTACATAGTTAAATATTCAAAATTAGTCCATCCAATGTTTTGCATTTGCACAGTGGCGTAAATAACCAGTGCTAAGGGCACTTTTAACCCCCCCCCCCCCCCCCCCTCTGCCAAAAAAAAATAGTGATAGGTATGTGTGTATATGATGGGTTCTAGTAGCCGATAAAGATTATACATACTTATATAATTAGGTATATTCAATATTGTAAATATAGTATTGTATACAAGCCCGGATCGATATTGGGCCCCAGAACATCATAAATTTAGTAGACCCCCTTTTAACTTTAACTTTAAAAAAATTGTATTACTACATTTTATAAACTATATATTATTATTGTATAATTTTGTTAGCACAAAAAATATATTTATTAGGCTATATAAATTAACAGTTATGTAGGTAGTAATTTATTATACACATATTATATATATAACTATTTATAAAATATACTGTATTTGTTAAAAAGAATAATAATTTAAATTTTTTTCTTAGGTTTTTCTTTTGTAAATTGTTGAATAGTTTCATTGAAATCGATCAATCGCAAAATATAATTTTCTGAGTATATCATCTATGATGTTAAATTTTTCTTAGTCTGGTTTGTTCTATATTAATTTTTATTCTTGTTAATTTGGGAAATGTTCTTTTGACCGAACAATTATTTTTATTATAAATGGGCACCTCATGCGAATAGATTAATACCTAATATCAATTATTACCACTTCTATGCTATCAATTATTAAAATAACAATTTAATGTTTATTATCATTTAATAATTTTTCATAATACACAATTAAGAACATTTTTATTTTATAATTATTAATTATCTACTGTACCCACTAAAATAATTTTTTTTTAATTTTTTTATATACATTAAAAATATATATTAATATTGGAGATAAAGATGGGCCGCCAAAATCAGTGGGCCCCGGGACCATGCCTCCCCTATCACCCCCCCCCCCCATAAATCCGGGCTTGATTGTATAGTAAACTTATAATGATTAAGTAATGATAATCATGATGGATAAGTGTCGGCTGGTGAGTTTCAAAATTTGCCCCCTGTGAAAAAAATTATATGTATATTTGTGCCTCTACTTATATGTACTTAAGTATTTGCATATAAATAATATACTAAACAATGCAGCACTTACCGTTGTAGAAGATTTAGCACGATCGACCATTCGAAGTCCTTGGTCCGATACCTCAAGTATGCACGATTGTGGTTTGCAATTGGGCCTTTCGGTTATCTTACGTATGGCTTGACATAATACGGAATTGCCTTTATGCCACATTGTCTCCACCGAACCCATGTACCCCAAAAGAAACCGTTCTCGTTTCACCTTGGGTGTCGCAGAATCGAAATCCGTATATTCGACGTCTACTGCGTACGCAGACGGGAACGCTCCTTGAGCACCAGTCCGCAAATTAACTCCTGAAAACCCGTCAACGTGTATAAACAATAGTATTATGATATTGTAGTGACATTAACATTGGCGTTAGCAAACAGTAATGTAAATACCTTCGCACCAACAGTCTTCAGCTTCTTTTTGCACGTAAATCGGATCACCAATATCCACTTCCATTTCGTCACGGTGCCTAGGAACGAACTTATACAGTCCTCTATGTGTGGCCTCTAATAGCTCTAATTGAGATAGTGGAAGACCTGATGAACATGAAGACGCTGGAGTCGGAGTGTCTGCGCATAAATAATTTTCAAAATAAAATTTCATTCCGATGAGTCGCGAGCGTAGTAACATGTTACATGACATATAGGTACATGTTTTACATGTTAATGATAGTGGGTACATTACCAATTTGTTGTGGTGAACTAGATTTGGCTCTCTCGGGTGAATGAACTAATGATATACCCGAGTCTGGAGATCGACATTCGAAATCTCGCACTCCCGATACGAATGATTTCCTTCTGTCTGATGAAAATACTTCTCCTAATTCATCAGCCAAGCTTAACACCGAACCACCTTAGTGTTGATGTTAACAAATTTTTTACGTTAGCTAATTGATAATTTAATCTAATAATCCAATGCCCCTTCAATTGAAATCAATATTTTTTATTGTTCGTAATTAATATAATTAATTAAAAACTTATTTTTATCGTACTCTAAAAATTATAACCATTAATAATCTTTTTATAATATTACTAAAAATTGAGAACTTTGAACTTTTTTGAGTATTAACGAGTAACGACTTATTGCTTTCTTTAAATAAGACATTTGGTTTGCTATTAGAAATAAAGATAAATCTTACTTCTATTTTTTGGTAATTCGGGTAATTTTCTTCTTTTTTTTTCATGTCTTAAACGTACAATTTGACTGTAACAGGTAGATATTTTTATTGTTAATACCTTATTTATATTTATTCCTAGTGGTATATTATATTCTTTAAATAATGTCTTACTTGTTCTTTAGCTCATTTTGATCGTCGTCTGAGATAGAAAACACATTAAAAGCATTGTTGTCAACATTTTTATTGATTTTACTTTCAGTCGTTGACTCTTCGTCTGATAATACATCGTGGACTAGACTAAAATAGACAAATATTATTAGTGGTATAATAGACCATACAACATTTAAACTAAAATAATTTTAAATAAGTTGATACCTATACACACATACACAAATTGAGAGAGGGGCTAATCTCCCTAAAGGATATGTATTAAAATATATTTATGTCTAAGAATTTATATTTAATTTGTTAGATAACATGTATTAATGTATTACTATTTTTTTTCAATATTTACATATACATTTTGGATAAGTAAATTATTATTATTAAAGAGCTGTGGAATTGTAGAAAAATTTATTATTTTCATATAATTTTAAATTAATAATATCTTTAATTTAAAAAAATTTACACTAAATAGATTTTTTATATTTCCTAAATTAAAAAAGTAGTTTTTTGAATCCCGGGACTCATATCTATAAATGGATGGTTACTAGGATAATGGTATGGAGTAATGAATAATTTAGATATTCATAAATGTAAATTGGAAAAAAGGAAGCTCATTTCTATAAGCTACTCTTTAATTTTCTGGGTTGGTAATTGGGTTAACAGAATTTTAACGGAATTCATCAAGTAAAATATCTCGCGCTGCTATTACTCCTATATGCACCAACTATTGACAATTAATTTGATTGTTAGACAATAGACATTAAAATTAAAACGAAATCACATCCGCATAATATATGTGTTATCACCGTCTTATAAACGTTCAATATAGCAATTTTAATTCAGCAAAACCATGTGTTGTGTAGTACAGCTTTTAATTTTAATATTATAGTGAGATAAAATATTGATTATTAATAATACTAAATGCATCTATGTTGTGCATTTATAGACGAAGATAACACATTCAAATATTGCATTATTTTTAGCACATTTTTTTTTAAATAAGAATATTTGATTCAATAACATTTATTTATATTAATATAGTTTTTAGATAAAATTTTCGTTTATTTTATACAATCTATTTTTATAAAATCAAAACCTTGAATGTTAAATAATATATTAAATATATTTAATACTGTGTGTTATGTCAAGCCACATAAGAAGTGTAGGTATACATTTCAATATTTAATCAATTAAATAATACTTTATATGTGGGCTGTTGATACATAGATATTATCAAACCGTTGTACTGATTTAATTTATATCTCACTTATAAAATGATAATTTTTTATACGAAAATAAAGACTTTATTATTACATTTCAAGACTTTTAAAATCAAGCAAATTTAATTACTGCTTGTCATGAGAATATTTATCGTATGTAATAATTTATTAGGTAGGTGCCTACTCAAGTTCATACATACACGTCCTTGTAGCAAACAACAGTAAGCTGTCATTAATAGTAATAACTTCCTCATCAATTTATTGCATCTAAGTTGTTGTTTACGTTTATTATTATGTTTAAAAATAATAAATATTAATAAGTAAATCTATTGGAGAATAAGATTTTCTATTCCCTTGACCTTCAAAAAATATATTTTGATTAACATGCATACCTACCTCGATTATTATACTTTATTTGATAGGTAGTTGGTTGTCAGGTACCAAGTTAATATAATTGAATACTTATCGAAGATGACATTTTTTATGATAGTCTGATAAATATGTTATTACACGTTGCAACTTGCATTACCAATATACCGACTAATAGTTTTTATCAATTGTACATAATTATTAAGCACACAAGCCTAATTGCTTACGAAACAAAAATGTTTTAATTAAACATTTAGGCACGACAAAGAATGAGGAAGTGAATTGCTTTACTTAAAGAGTAAGTGTAGAATAGTAATTAAAATACAGTTGTTGAACTAATGTATATCTTATTAATTTTAAAAACAGTATATAAAATATCACGTTTTAAAAAAGGACCAATTATGTGTTTTTAAGAATATATTACCCAATCGTTACATGGGCGCGTTAAAGGAGGAGGGGCAAAAGGAGCATTTGCCCTGGACGGAAGTATTTTATGGGTGGTAAATTTTTTGTATATTTATTTTTTATGTAACTTACTATTTATTAGTTACTGAAATATAAATATTTCATCTTCGATCTTCCAGTGCTATTAAAAAAAGAATCATTGTTCCAAATAGATGATTACTAATTAGTATAAAAAGAAAATGTTTACGTAGTTATAATATTTGTATGAAATGGAAATGACTAACTAAAATACCAAGCATAACAAGGACAATTTTTTTTAAGTTGTTCATATTTTCATAAGAATATTCACAAAATATACCAATGGCGCAAAATAATTTTGCCCCCCCCCCCCATATATTAACCTTTAATGCATTCCTGACTCGTATGTAGTGTGAAAACAAGGTTTGCGCAAATGATTACTGCTGAAACTATGATAATACTAAAATTATCGAATTTCATTGACAAATCGAGAAGAATATCAAACAATACTATACTTAAATGTAGTAATATTTTTTATTATATTAAATCATTTTTTTTATGTGTGAATTTTAAGTTAAAAAAATTTTTGATTTACAACAATTCTATGGAACTGGTTTTGATTCATGCAAAAAAAAATAACGCCTAAAATGTACACGAGGGCTGTATTTAGTTAGAAAAGCACACTATATATGCTGACCATCTATTCCATTTGTATTCGTAGCATTCTTTACTACATAACTTGTGTATGTTTTTTTTAGTGCAGGTATTAAATCTAAATAAATAAAAATATGTGTCACTGCATTTGTTTAAAATGTGTAAATGTGTAAATATGCAAAGATATATATTAAATATTTAGGCCTTCATAAACAAATGTGGGTTAATTAATAAAAACAATTAACTCAAGTTAAACAGAAGATCATTAAGTTAGTAGGTAATAGTTAATAGATAATACATTTATCTCATTATATTTAAATTTGATTTTAAAAAGTTAATCTACTTTTTAATTATTACATTGATTAGATACAGAAAATATTGTATTTTTGTGTCTTTAATTTTAACTATATTTAATATTATCTTATCATAAAAAAGAACAGAAAGTCATTAGACAATTTGTATTTAAAACTGTGTATTGCAAGCTTTAATTTAATATAACTATTGAAACTAAAAATTTTAATTTTATATGTATTGATTATTTTTTAAAAAAAAAAACTAAAAAACAAAATTATTTCAACAGTAAATTTAACAATTAACTAATTGAGTTCTTAACTTAGTTATAAAATTAATTAACTATTTATTTTAAAACAGAATAATCTTTTTAAATTTAATTTAAAATATTTAACTAGCTAATGCCATTTGTGTTTATAAAAAAGAAAGGACCGAATTTGAAATGTTTACATTTTACAAACACTCATTTTTTCAAAGTTAAATTAAGTTATGTGTATATATATATATATATTATATTAATTTGAGATAATTTAAAATTACATAAATGACTTTTTTTAAAAAAATTAAATTTTTTTAAAAACAAAAACACTTAAACTTTTAATTTTATATTATATAGCACAATAATTTTTTGATAATTTCTATAAAACATAAAAATAATAGATTAAAAATAATTTATTAATAATAATATAATATTTATAACTGTTGTAAGTATTTAAAGTTTTGACGAGTAAATAGTAAACGGTAGACAAAAAACTTCTGGTGTGTAGATAATAGATATATTTCTGCAGCTCACCTCATCTAGGTATACTGTATTAGATATATTTATTTCAAATTATTATAACTTATTATAACTACTCTTAAAAAAACTATTCTATTTTGAAAAATTAAATTAAAAATGTTTAATGTTACCTATTTAAAAAAGTAAGAAAAAACTTAATTTTTTTTTTATATTGTTTTGTAAGAACTTCAAACTATGTGATAGAAATATCATTAATTCTTATCGAAAAAAATAGTATTTACCTTTAAAAAGTTCTTTGTATATAGGTACAACCTAGAATCTAGGCCCTAGACAATAATAAGCATTGTTGCAAGATCGTGATGTAAATTTTGAATGGACATAATAGATTACAAATATTGAGTCAAATATACATAAATACAATAATAATTAATAAGAATTGTCTTTTGTCTATGTCATACTATCATGTAGCATTAAATAATTTATTTACATATATACGTCCACTAACAATGTCCGCATAATATACGGTCTTATAATGACCCAGGGCCCATATTTATCTACAAAGGAATAATATAGTCCAAAACGTAATTATTTAATTTTTTACTTGTAATTACGTCATCTATCTCAGTAATGAAGTGCATACATGTTTTATTCTAACTGTGTCAATAATATTCTATTCATTTATTGAGCATTTTACCATATTCCCAATATTAAAAAAAAAAAAAAAACTTATTTACAAAATTAAAAAAACGTATTCAATCTACAAAATGCAAGAATTAAATAGGTAACGTTATAGTTGAAAGAAAAAGTAGAGAAACATGCTATTGGACTAACCCCTGTACACAAAATATATATATACGTTCCCACAAAAAAAAAATTAGTTAATTGATGTATACTTTAATATTGTGCGGTTATCCACTTTTTTGACTTACAATTACTGATTTTTATGAAATTTGTGTACAGAAGCCAAAACTATTGCATTTATAATCTGTGAGACTGTAACACGATGTATAATTAGGACATGGCCCATTTCCACCAAAAAACCGGTTCCCTGATTTACGCATAGCCCTTTTTCCACAAAAAACGAAAAAAGATATAATTCCCGTTTTCGCCAAAAAAAACTTTAAAAACCAATGGTTTTAATTTTTAAGCAATATATGTTATGGTATGCATAAAATATCGAAATATGTGTTATGTGATTGTATAATATTTAAAAACTCTAATTTAACTATGCCTATATTCGAATAATTAATTATTATTAATTACTTGTATTATAATTTATAATGATAAGAATATTTTCATACGATAAAAATATGAAACATTTGTGCATGATTCCCAAATAATAATTGGAGGAAACGGATAATATTATTTTGGCGAAAATAGGAAACTCCCGTATAATTTATTCATATATGTATCTTCTTATCATATATGTTTGTATTAACGTATTAGGGTCATATTACATAATAAAAATGTACTTGTAAAAAGCGTACTAAGTCATTTCTAAAATGGTTTATCATACATCCATTCATATTAGTTAATTCAAACACAAAAAAATCACATAAACTATAATGGTTTTAAGTCATATGTTACTTGCTGCAACGTTATACACGCATATGGTCGCTATTTCATACAGAAATCCTATTGAAAACAAACTTTCAGTTTTAGCCATATTTTTTAATTTGACATACTAATTTTCTAATTTTTTTTTTCATAAAATCTTATCCAGACTATAACGAACATTTAAAAAAAAATTGCCCAATCGGTTCATTTGTTTTCAAGTTATGCGTTTATCAACAAACACCATTTAGTATATATATAAAGCAATTTATAAATAAATGAAGTTTAAATACTAGAAAAACTTTGTATCCAAAAACTTATAAAAGATTTCTTTGTAATTTGTCGAATTGAATTATTGTTCTGACACACAAATTTAAGTTTTTTTTTCTAATGTATACCTATTTTAAAACATGACTAATTCTTTTAATACCTAATCAACTTTATGAACATGGCCGTACCCAGAACAAATTTTCGGTGGTGAGGGGGTATACAAATCTTAGTAAGTGGTGTATAAAATAACAAACAATTTAAAAATGTTTTGAAGCAATTAAACAAATATATTTTAAGCACCCATACATAAATTAATAAGGTTTGTTAATAAATACATAAATATGCATAATACATAATATAAAATAATATTTAATTTTACCGTCAAATTCTAAATTTCTATTTTTTTTCTTTAGAAGAACGGTTGATTATTTCCTTAGGATCGACATGAACATGCGAATATTTCTATGTACACTAAGTAATGCTAAACCTGTTATTTTTTCTTCAGCGCCTCAACGGTAGTGTTTCGCAAATAGTTCTTCACTCTTCTTAGAGAAGAAAATGTATTCTTGCAGGACGAGTAAAGTAATCAAAACTTTTAATAAAAATAAAATGTCGGCTATTTCAATATTACAGTTAGAATTTGCTTCAAGTACTTCGGTAGACCGTTCTAGTATGGATTTATCTGACCACTTTGTTTTCAAAAAATTTGATTCGGTTAGATATCACTAGTGATTAGTGAATCTAAATCCAAAAAATCTGAACACAAATTAAAATTACTTATGTTTATCGATAAATTTATACATCTATTTGGTTGTACGTTATAAATACAAAGATGATATAATTTGTTTATGATTAGTAAAACTTTCTTTTAATTAAATTATAAAATGATAAATTACTATGGCCATTAGTACCAATCAGTGACTACATCCAAACACCACTCCATACCATGCTCTTATGGCCCTATATTACAAATGTTTGAGCTACAATACTATATTAATAATAAAAAACGGATGTTAAATTTTTAAGTTAGTGTAATGTGAGAAAATTTCAGAGGAAGATTTATAATCCCCTAACTCTTTCTTTCACATCATAGGTACGGCCTATGAATATACTTATGAATTATCTTAAATTTTAATTATATCTTGATAACGGATTTAATGTATACAGCAATAATAAGTGGTAAATTAAAATTCAAAAACTTAAAAAATACATTACTACCTATTATGAGCACTTTTTATCTACATTTCGGATTTAGCTATGATGAATTTTAAGGTAATCTATACTTAAACCATTGTTTATGAAGATGAGTAATTATTGTACAAATCATGATTGTAGGTAGTTAAAAAAAAATTAATAATTATTAATTTATTTTTTATACTCATTAATACTTTTTCCATACTCTATAACAATGTAAGTACTTATTTCATATTTTTCTGTAATCCATTAATACATGAATAAATGATTAAAAATACATAGATATAGTACAGTAATATTTACAGTATTATTTATACAGTATAGTATTATTTATAGATATAGTACATTTAAGATTTATTATTTATAAATTATAAAAACCTACTTTATGTCTTTATAACGCATTTAATGTAACTATATTTTCAATAAAGATAATGTTTTATCTAAAATAAAATATAAATACTTTTCAAATATCATTATTATAAATAAAAATGGTTTACGAAATGATAAGCAATGTTATTGGACATGATTTTACCCTATCCTAAATATTAGAGGAGGAACTTTAATGTTCTATAGCATGAAGAATATTTGAGGCTTGATCCTATACCCCAAAAAATGTACAAATGCAAACATTTTTATTTGAAACACTTAATACTTTTTTAGTAATTTATTAAAGTCCAAAATAAATCTTTAATTTAATTTACTGTTAGTACATTTATGTCTGCGTGGTTTTATAATATACCTGCATGGATAGTTCTAAAATATAAGTTTTAGGTACCTAAAATATTATTCAATAATAAGTTATTAAAATTGAATTAATATAAGCAACTCGAAACTATGTATGTCTTGAAACTAAAAAAAATATTGATACATATAAACTATATACTAAGAAAACATACTTAAAAATATAAAGGACTAAGCCTTCATAAGCTCCCGCTTCGAATCTCTACATATAAGTAGTACTAGAAACGTTGCAACCGTATCAGGCCACACGCCTTCTGCTGCCCTAATTTTCTACTAGATTTTTTTTTCTTATTGTCAAAAACAAAAACGTATACATTGACATGGAAATTAAGTATAAGTAGGTTTAAAAGAAAATTGTAACTATGGCAGTATTATCTAAAAATTAAATGACGCTTTAAAATATTTTTTTCAACTTAATAAATGCACGTCAATTATTTACAAAAAAAATTCAAATATATACGGTTACTTATTAATTTTGATAAATTAATGACATTTTTGATTTTAAAAAACGGAATAAGGATAACTAATAATTAGTTAAAAATTATTTTTGTAATAGAAATTTGAAGTTGTGTTTACAATACTTAGTTTAATATTAGAGACTTAGTACTTTTAAGTCATTCATGTTCCACTTATGGGTCACCGCACTGACTACAAACAAGGGTATCTTACTCCATAAATAAAATCCTATCAAAATACATACCACGTCCCATGCTTGGTGCTGATAACTATTAATGATGGTCAATTTTATCATTAGAAAACCGTCCTATTAACGTAGATTAATATAATTTATTGAATAATGGATATCTCTCAAAATTAAATATTATATCATAAAAAGTAAAATGCTTTTACGATATTACGTATTATATTTATATTTATTTAAAATACTTACACATTATTTACAATACATAAGTGTTTAACTAGACTACGGTTGTAGGGTGTAGACTATTTAACCATCTTTATATTAAAGATTTGTTCAGAAAAGATATTTATGTTTTATAAATCTATATTTGAGCAGGCTGGTAGGCATAGCGATACATAACCTCTTCACCCCCTATCTATCCCGAGTATGCAACTGAACTCCACGAGTATATGGCGAAATATTAGATATATCTAAAAATATAATAATATGCTAGATCATGCATCTGTGGAATTCGTACAGGTAATACATATGTACCCTAAATATTAGTATAACTACAAAACAAACAATTCTATCAATATAATTATGTAGGTGCCTTTTAAAAAAAAAAAAAATAGTGATGTTCTCACTTACGTATAAGTCTGTGC
The DNA here is from genome assembly GCF_002803265.2 of Melanaphis sacchari. Taxonomy (NCBI): domain Eukaryota; kingdom Metazoa; phylum Arthropoda; class Insecta; order Hemiptera; family Aphididae; genus Melanaphis; species Melanaphis sacchari. The sequence continues at coordinate 1,364,745 of NW_020271605.1, forward strand.
AGACGCCCGCAGATGTTGGGGTAGCGATTCGAATATTTGCCTGAATTCTTCGAACTCAGAATCAGCCATTGCTTTTGCGTACAATATACATGCGTGTGTATTACACAAAGATCGCAGTCGGTTTCTGTGTCTTCGTTGGATTATTGTTTTATAATAATGCATACATAATATTATTATCTCATCGCGGGCATCAGAAAAATTACGATTTCTCTACGGGCGCGCACACGCACACATATTGACACACACACGAACGACCGCCCCGCAACTTGTACGGTATTGATTATTGTCGTTTCCACCCCGTGCCTTTTAATATTGCATTACTATCGCGCGCACTCCGTATAGACTTTTCAGTTATCCGTTCATAATTAACACGAAGTTTTCAACATTTATATTATATGCAATGAATTTTTGCGGTAACGTTTTATTTTCCCAGTAATTATTATTATATCAATGTAATATTTACAAAAACAATAATATTATAGATTTATGCATGTTTTCGCGCGGTATTTTTTTTCTCCGCTGTTTGAGAACCAATTCCGTAGTGACGCGCACTTTGAGTACTGATGACAACAACGGCACTGCTTGCTGTTATCACTCACGTCCCGCGTGATTCACCCAATCCGTGATAATGTGACCGTAATAATTTACCGCAACTGTCAGTGGGTTGACGACGTTACGGCTAAAACGTTAATTCAGCAGTTTCGTTGACGGATTTTAGTTACGATCTCATAAGCGATGTCCAAGAAATGTTACATTTTAGACAACGGTGCATACACTGCTAAAGTCGGTCACACAGACGACGATGCACCCAAGTAAGTCACCGCGAGCATCAGATTATGTGAACGCTCATGTCAATATTGTTAAACATAAGTAAGGTACCCATATAATTAACATTATTGTTTTCAGGATCATACCCAATTACATTATGAAGGCCAAGAGCGAGCGGCGGAGGACATTCATCGGTGATCAACTTTCTGAGTGCCGAGACAAATCAGGATTATATTTTATGTTGGGCTTTCAAAAGGTAAAACGTTAATAGCACTCTATGTTTTCGTTGAATGTTTACTCACTATACTAATAATGTATTTGAGTTTAATACATCATGCGTTTGATAGTAATTTAAGCTATTACATTTCTAGGGTTACTTGTTAAACTGGGATATTCAGAAAACAGTATGGGATTATATATTTAGTAAAGATTGTTGCAAAGCCAACTTTTGTGAAATGCCACTTATTGTGACTGAACCATACTTCAATTTTAGTTCTATTCAAGAAGGAATGACAGAAATGTTCTTTGAAGAATATGAGTTTCAAGCTTTATTAAGAACTAATGGTAATTAAATGCCTTTATTCCACTTTTTAACATATAAGTAAATTAACATGGTTTTTTTAGCCGGAAATCTATCTTGTTACAATTATCACTACAACAAGCCAAATGTAAAGTGTTGCTTAGTTGTTGAATCTGGCTATAGTTTTACACATATTGTTCCTTACATTTTAAAAAAGAAATTCAAGCCTGGAATATTACGTGTCAATGTTGGTGGCAAAATTCTAACTAATCATTTGAAAGAAGTGATATCATACCGACAATTACATGTTATGGAAGAAACATACGTGATGAATCAGTGCAAAGAAGACTTGTGTTTTATGTCTACAGATTTTGATCGAGATCATAAAATTGCAAAAATGAAATGGCCTAAAAATACTATTGTCAGAGATTATATTTTACCAGATTATACAACTGTGAATAGAGGACTTATAAGAACATTAGACGAAACTTCTGTGAGCAGAACTATAGATAAAGATCAGGTAATTAAAAATTATAATGTAGTTTTTACAAGTAAATATTTGGTTTATAATTATTTGTTATCATTTATAACATTAGCAAGTTTTACGAATGAACAATGAACGTTTTACAATACCAGAAATCTTATTACATCCAAATGATATTGGAATACCACAAATGGGCATATCAGAAGCAATTGTTCTTAGTATTAACTTGTGTCCAGAAGAGACTAGATCTCATCTATACAACAACATCATTGTTACTGGTGGTAATGGTTGTTTTCCTGGTTTTCAAGAACGTCTTACTAAAGAAGTGCGAGCTCTTGCTCCTGATGAATTTGATGTTTCAGTGACTGTTCCTGAAAAGTATATTAAGTTATAAATTTTATTAAAAGTAAAATGTATAAATTTCCTTTTAAATTTACAGTCCCATTACATATGCTTGGCATGGAGGAAATTTACTTAGTAAAGATCCAGAATTTTTTTCGCTTGTGGTGACTAAAGAAGAATATGATGAAGAAGGATTTTCTGCATGCCATCGATTTGATGTTTAAAGACAAAAGACTGAAAATAGAAAACATTAATTATTATTTATTAGTTATTACTTATAATTTATAAATATTATGAATTTAGTTTAGTTTTCTATGAAATAAAATATACGAAAATACTAATAAAATTATAAAATATTATAATTTATAATTTCAAAATAAAACTTCTTAGACAGTGAATCACTTTGTGACTAGGTTATGTACTATTTTCATAGTTAGAACTTATTAAAATCTGTTATCTATTACTCAAACATTTTTTTATGATTTTTGATATTTATTTAATATTTCTTCTAATTGTGTTTATAAAAATAATTTATGAAATAAACTGTGATTATTATAATATTATCACTATCCTATATTTTGAATATTTATTAAATATGTAATTATGTGTATTGTGTTTTGTGTATTGCATAAAATAAAAATATTTTTGTATAAATATTGAATTTTTTTCTTCTTTTGATTAATTATGTATATGTGTTAAATGTATACCATTCTAGTCTATGAAGTATAATTTCAATTTTTTTTTCAACTTTGCAAATAATATAATTTATCATATCACAAAAATAAAATTTTAATTGAAACTATTTTATAAAAAATCTTAAAATATCATCAGGGTTGAGACTTTTACATTTGCATATTTCTTATGAGATGCTTAAGAAATAGCAAAGTGAACTAGATATGTGTTTTATGATACAGAGAACTCAAAATAAAAATTGTATTATGTATATTTTGCAATTTTAGTGCTATTGCTGAACTAATTGAGACGTTTTGCATTTTTACCTGTTTTTGAATCAAAATTGGTCATATTCTATGAAATAATATTTCAATAAACATGTCTTTAGATTATTGTCAATCAAATTGTCATATTAAATAAATATTACTTATACAAGGATTTTTATAAAGAAAATATTTTTTCATTAACTATGTATTTAATTTAATCATTGTATAATATTTCTATTCATTAAATCTTTTCAAACAGCAGTTACTTATCTATATCATTTATTAATTTTAATTTATTGCTAATAAATAATAATTATACCTAGGAAATCACTTTTTTCAAATTTTAAAAATTACAAAAATACATTGAAAAATTGAACTTTTAAGCCATTTATTTTTATTTTACCATAATTTGAATTAAAAATATTATGCTAAATATTTTTCATACAATAAAAATTTGTTACAGACTCATTAAAATGGAACCAAAGCGATCTAGACTTCCAGTGACTTGGACTTTGAGACCAGTATTGCCAGATAATGTAACGACTGACAGTATTATCACAGTAAATGTGTTTGTTGACTCTATTATTAATCGAACCTCCACTAGCAAAATCGTCAAAAGCCTTGGACAATTGTCTGTTATAAATTCTTTGACTCATCTAAAACGCGTTAATAATCAAATGATCATATTAATGTTAGCCAACGATTTAAATCCAGATCAGTGTGTGGCAGAGTTGAAAAACAAAGGATTTGATTTTGATGGCCTATCAGGCCGACCTAAGATTGTACCAGTCCCGGCGTACATGCCTAAAACCTGTAGCCAGAACCTACAAGCTCGTAAGTTGTGGCCATGCAATTTTCATCCAGACAAACGACTGGAGTCAATATTGAGTGGTGAATACTTTAATCAACTTCAACTTGTCACTATTGACCGATACATGAAGACGGCGTTGTCATGTGCAGTTGGTGGAGTAGGTGCGGTTGTAGTCGATCCCTCGAATGATCTAATTGTTGCGCAAAGTGGTGATTTCCGTGTCGAACACCCTGTAAAGCACGCCATCATGTGTGTGGTGGATAAAGTGGCCAACGTTCAAGGAGGCGGTGCATGGAACTCTTCGTCTACTTTGGCTAAAACATCTAGTGTCTCTACTACTGATGACAAGACTGGGCCATATTTATGCACAGGATACGATGTATATGTAACCAAAGAACCATGTGTGATGTGTGCGATGGCATTGGTGCATAGCAGAATTAAAAGGGTATTTTATGGTTGTGCGAATGACAATGGGTCTGGAGGCTTAGGTGGATCGGTCAATATACATCTCCTCAAAGGAATAAACCATCGATTTGAAGTTTTTGCCGGTGTCTTAGAAGAAGAATGCAAAACTGCAGCATTGGAATTGCATACAAAAAGTGTTGCTCAGAACACGAAACACACTGAATAATGAATTGTGAAATCTGCCTATACAAATTAAATCGACGCAAATATTTGTCTAAAATATTATTACATTTTTATAATTTTTATATATTTTACCAATGTATTTCTTTTGTATCCAATATTCAGTTTAATGGTAAATTAAAACCTACAAAACTATATGTATATTATAATATCCATTATCTTCGTTATCTGGCTACGTCGTACCCACAAGGAGTTAAAATATTTATTTGTTATTAAAATTTTAAAGAAAATAGATTGGCACATATCACATAATTATTATATATATCATAGGTGACCAACTTGCGGCTCGCGAGCCATATGTGGCTCTCGTCATTATCAGATGCGGCTAGAGTCTTATTTATACAATGAAAATGTACTTATTATTATTATAAATTTTAATTTTTAGGTATTAACATATAAAAAATATATTAAATGATTAAAAAATATTAACATTTTGGCTCTTGGTATCATTTTATTTAACTATGTGGCTCGCGAACCTATTCATGTTGGCCACTCCTGATATATATATATTTAATGATAACATCATTAAATATGTAATCGTAATAAATAAACATTTACTATACGTTTTAGCAATACGGACATGTGGAAAAATCGTTTTTCACATGGTTTTTTAATTTAAATAAATAATGTATATTGGTCATTAAGAATGCTAGTGTAACGTTTCCACTGCATAGTCATCGGTTTTATTTTTACACGTGTTTGAAGGGTGTACACTATTATTTACGAAATAAAGTAAGTATTTATTGCTGGATAATTTTGAAATGCAAATGTGTACATAGCATTACCACAGCAGCAACATACGTTTTTAAACATCTAATAAAAAAGCATACAGTTAAACAGTTGCACAATGATGGTGCATCAACCCCGAAAATTGCTTTCTAACTCGTATAAATATGTAATGTAATGTTATAGAGATCAAAAATCCGACACGCATTTCTAAAAAAATTCATGTTTTCCCTAGAGTCTCGGAAAATATGGTCAAATTGAAGAATATAAAAATAATACTTTTTAGAAAACTGAAAAATTCAAAGGTTTAGAAAATTAAAAAAAAATGGACAAAGAAACCAATTTTGAGCACCTAATGAATTAACAACAATAATAATAATAATAGTATAATGATACAATATGACATTATGACTTACGTCCTACACGAATCACGGAATAATGCTAAAGAACTTCAAAACTCTACAGGACTCCACTTCTTAGGTAGATTACATTTTGATTTATGTATTAATAATAAAATATTTCTCATTAGTTTTTTTTTTCATATAACAAAAAAATTTTCTTCTGGAATTAACGTTATCTTTTTACGACTACAAAAGTTCAAATTTTACGACATTAAATTTTCAACAGTATAATAAGTACTTAATAACTATTTCTCAAACGATTTTTGATATTTTATTTTAATTCGAGAATACGTATAATAATAACTGTAGATACTTGGAATTGTACACCAACTGTTAATATTAACATTTACTCTACGTCTACACATAGTGTAATTTTCTAAGCATTTTAATTATGTTTGCCTTATTTAAAAATAATTTTAATTTTAAATTTTTTTTAAGTTTTTTTCTATAAATGTCCATAAAAAATTATAGTTGGGTCAAAAATATTGATTATTTAATTCAAGATTCCACTTAAATTGTTCTTACATCTATTTAAAATATAAAAAATACATCATAGGCACAATTTTTATTATGTGCACTGAAAGTCAAAATTCATCAAAATCACAATAATTTACAATTTACAATAATTGTTTTGTAATAAACAATTTATATGATCTTCAAATTTAAAAAAAAATTATTCATGGGGACTTAATACTTTTAAGTTTGGAAAATAGCCCTCCCCCAAAATGCAAACGAAGCCCTCCACGAGTCAGTACATGTCTACCCCTAAGAAGGCTATACAGTCCTCCCCCCCCCAAAAAAAAAAAATCTTACACCCCATGTCTATATTGTGTGCAGACCTGAATTTCAAGAAATGCCTACAATATTTTTGTACCCTTTTCTTAATATGGACCTTCTCTTATTAACAAAACATGTATATTTTATAAATTATGTATGATGTACAAATAAATATTACTTAAAATTTTTTTTTCGTGAACTTATGTCGAAACAAGAAATTAACAATAATATATATTCGGGAATTTTTATATTTGTAAAGCAACTTATACGATAAATATTCTATGCTAAACCATAGTAAATTTACTTAAAATATACTTATATTATTTTAATATGGCTAAACAGAATAATCATGAAAATTATTAATATTTCAGTACAAAGTTACAGGTATTTTATACTTAAAACAAAAATTAATAAAATTGTAAAAAGCAAATTCGGTGCCCCCCTGAAAATGCACCCTAGACGACCGCCTGAGTAGCCTTATCATTAAACTGGCCCTAAAGATACTTAATATATAATGTGTATTTTTTTTTATCGTCATGATGAAAATAATTCGTGAATAGATAAATTATAATGTAATATACAGCGTTTCTTAAATTGTGTTTAGCGGAACACTAGGGTTCCGTAGAGCTTAAGTAATTTTTTCAAAATTTCTAAGAAAATAACTTTTAATTTTAAATATCTAACTAAAAATTAGTAGTGGCTAGTGGAGAAAAAAATGTTTGTACAATTTTCTTCAATTAAACCCAATATTAAGAATATTTGTGCAATAAAAAGCAATTTCATTTATCTCATTAAAATTAAAATTTAGTCTAATTAAAGTAATTTAAGTATTATTATTATTTTTATTTTTATTTTAACGTATTTTTTTAATTAAATACTTTTAGGCTTTTAGACATTGTTACTTTAAATGTATTGTAAATAATCCTAAAAAAAGCTAAAAAGCTAAAAAAAAAATAAAGGTTCCATGATAAAAGTGGACATCAAAAAAGGTTCCACGGATAAAAAAGTCTATGAAACGCAACCATTCTCAAGAATGTAAACAACTCAGTAACACAGTACTTAATAAATAGCAGAGTATAGGGCGTTGTTCGAATGAAATTTTATCTAGATGATTATTTAGATAATATTTTATTCGAATAATTATAGTTGAAAATTATTCGAATAAAAATTGTTAGTCTAAATTATTTAAATTCATTAAATTTCAAAAAAAGTTACTCGGATAATTTTCGATTATTTTATTTGAATCAACATAGTTGATAATTAAAAAAAAAAACACATATTAAAAATAATAACTGGCATTGTATTTTAAGCTTTACGATTGTAAATTGTATTTTATTCGGAACAAATCCAAAAATATTATAAATAAAACAAATATGTATCAATAGAAGAAAGAATTAGATATGTTCTTTTTTTAATCATATTTTAATAATAATTATAATATTTTTTTTTTTTTAACTTTATTTTAAAACATACAATCTGTAATTTAAATTTACAATAAGCATGTATGCTGATGTACATTGAATTGACATGCGACGCGTGAAAAAAGAAGCCACCCAATAGCAACACTTTATAACAGAAGTTAGTTTAATTTATAGTTTTTTTTTATTAAAATTATTTTTTTTTCCTCTTTATTAATTTTGGTTTAGATCACGACACCATCTTCTCTTTAATCTACGCGGAGGATTGCCAGGAATGGTGTCAGAGTTTAGTGCTGATATTAAGGGATTAGGGTGGTTGGTTAGCTTTTTACAATAATTTAACAATATTATAATATGAATAATATTTAATAATAACTAATAATAAGTTTCGTAATAATTACAACAATAATAAATAGTATTAACTATTAAATAATTAAAACAAAAATGAAAATAAATAAATAAAAGCCGAAAATTATAAAATTTTACACAACTCTACTAAAAAGATATAGTAGTAATTTTATGACGAATTGGTAAGGACATAGCGCTCTAATTGCAATAATTATTATAAGTTATAAGTTATAACCAATGAATAATGGTGAGAAAGCTAATGCCAGTGTATGGCTGCTAGAGCGCGGTATATAAACTAACTTTAACTTATTAATGTTATTACCACGATAAACACTAAACTGCCACATATTTATATGGCTAAATCACAATAGTTCATATCTTCATATTTTTCCTTTCCTCACTCAATTTTCAGTTACCGCGGCAGTCATAATATTTAATTACAATCGACGTTATATTTTATATACGGTTAATACGATTTATTCGATTAGTGGCAATAGCCAATAAGTGATCATTAGTATGTGAAATTCTATCGAAGATCCACTTGTTCTTGCACGCATTACAAATTTTCACGACGCGTTGATGGACATTACTTAATAATTAATATGTTGTGTACAATTAAAGATAAAAAAAAAAAAAAAATGTTACGAACAAATAAATAATATTTCAATGTTGATTGTTGATTCAATCTCTCTTTGCAAATCAATTTTTATTCTATGATTCCGATCGCTCCAATCTCCAATGATGTGAATTGAAAATTGAAAACAGATTTAAACATCTTCTATGTATGATTAGAACTTTTTCATTTATTTATTCAAAGAAGCGTATATGTAAAGTATTTAAATGCTTTATAGTTGTTTAACTATAAAGATAAGAAATATTCAAAACTATATTTTTTTTTTTTTTTTAATTTTTTTTTATTTCAACTGAAAATTATATAAAAAACGCAATTGTGTATAAGTTATAATGGGTTATAACTTATAAATATACAAACTAAAAGTTATTGGGTATTTTTAGGATAAGACAGTATATTTTAATGTAAAAATATCGGTGTGTCTTTTGACTTTTCTAATAAATTAAAACGAGTAATTTATTATCTAAATAAAATTAATTTTCTTGTTATGATAATACATGTACTTATGTGTTATTACAATCTACTGTCAGAATTTTTATGTCATGTGCCGTGAGCTCATACTATGACAACAATAAGATTCTTTTTTAAATATTAAACTGTATACAAAATCGTAAGATTTTGCAAATATATATTTATTTTTATTTAAAAAAAATATTGTATAGGTATTTTTAAATAAAATTAAAGTATGTTGTGAATGTAAGTTTTACAATTATTTATTTCTAGGTTTTGACTAGGTGAATGAAATGTACAACTTAATTTTAGTAGGTATATTAACTATATTTTTACGAAGGCTGGGATTTTGATGTAAAGGCATATTTTTTTCTGGTGTTTTGAAACGTTGATCCGTAAGTATAAAATATGTTTTGGTTGATACTGATAATTATTCATTTTTTTTTTTTTTTTTTTTTGATAAAATTAACCTAAAATACACTCGTAGGGCATTTTCTAAGTTTTTAGATCTATGACTCAAGATTTTATTTTAATTAATATTTAATTAATTTACGTTTATAATTTATTCATTATTGGTTTTAAAATATTAAGTATTACAATATTAAAATATTAATAATGCATAAGTGGCTTATAAAAAAAAAAAAATTGAACCAGCTACATCTACTGTTACAACTCGTTACAATCATACTAATTTTGACATGCCTGTAGAAGTGTAAAAAGCATACTAGCGTTGAAAATAATATAAAAATAAAATGAATACTTGTTTTGAAAAAATTAGTGAAAAATAAAGAGACCCCCGCGGAACTCTAAGTTGAATATAAAGTGTGTAATACGAAAAAATATATATATTAGACTTAGTCTTTGGTTCTATAATAATATATAAAAAAAATTTAGTAAGTTAAATTTCCTTAAACGTCTTGTGTTTAATAGGTACATTTGTATATCACTATTATTTCAAACGTCTACGATTTACCAATCGCAATGATTAAGTCACTTTTTAGTTTTTTCCGATAAGTAGAATGTTAACAACACGCTTTTCAAAAGAACATTTTTCTTTGAAATTAAAAATGTATGTTGTGGTTTCAAAAAATAAAAAGCTTTAATATTTAACTTTATAATAATACGTCATATCAACACAATATAAGTCAGACATCAGTTAGTCACGACTTACGAACGGTATGTAGAATGTAATAAAAATTATTAATACATTAATAATGAATAATACATTTATCTACATCGTGGCCAGGAAAATACTATAGAGATGAGAGGTATAACCATAAAATATTCTATGGTATAACTGTATAAGTATTATAGAAATAGATTTTATGACTTGTAGGTATAGGTACCTAATAATATGAGGTTTGTAAGATACTCGTTATCAATCATTATCACCTTATCATTAACGATGTTCGGTGTTGATAAGTGACCTCGTGGTTATGTTTAGTGTTTATCATTTTCAAATTTTCACATGAATTGTGAGTTTTTTTTTTGACATTAGCAGTTTAAGTTTTATGTGTTTAACGTAATTTTACCAAAATGAAACCTCACCGGCATAAAGAATATAATAGATTCAAGGTAAGAACACTGAATAGTAATTACTAGTTCAGTTTAATATTTTTATTTACAATAAATATACAATAAATTATAAAACATTGTTATATTCATATTATTAATATTATTTATAATTCTAACCATATTATAATAAATATTTAATATTTTGTTTTGACCTTTAGTTTCAACCATTCAGTGAGAGAATATCAGAAATTGATGTTGATGTGTTTCATCGTGTTGGGCATAGCAATGAAAATTTTGATGATACTCAAAAAACTCGATTTTCCCAGGCCATTGAACGATGGAATGATTTAAACAGATCTGAGAGTTATAATCAATTATGCACTAATTTAAAGCAATCACAATTAGAAAGCTTACCACAACTCTTAGCAAGAAAACATGAAATATCACAAGTTTTATTTAAATACATGGACGATTCTGATCCACTTTCAATTCAAGCTGCACTCGAGTAAGACTTGACTAATATTTTTTATTTCATTTACTGATTTTACTTTTTGGTATAATAATATAATGGTATTCTTATTTAAAAGGTTTGTTGTTGCTTTTGCTCAAGACTTACAACAAGAATTCTATGAATATTTTCCTGAGTTTTTAAGACTATGTATAAAACTATTACGGACAAAAGACGCTGAACAAATAGAGTGGTCATTTACTTGTTTAGCTTATTTATTTAAATTTTTATGGCGTTTAATTGTACGTGATATCAAACCCGTATTTGATTGTATTGTCTTGTTGCTTGGAGATGACCAACCACCTTATGTCAATGATTTTGCAGCAGAAAGTTTTTCATTCGTAGCCAGGAAAGTAAAAGACAAAAAATTTTTTTTAAAAATGGTTTTAAAAAATTTAAAACATAAGCGAGATGTAAGATATATTGTTTAAAAAAATTATAATATTTTATACCTATGTATTTAAATAATTTGATTTATTTCAGAGTATTTATGGTTGTTCGAAACTTCTTTTTGAAGTAATCAAAGGTATGGCTGGTGGCTTACATTCTTGTGCAGATTTCTTTTTACCGGTTTATTTAAATTCTCTTGCTGACACTGATATATCATATAAAATACTGAATGATGTATTGAACATGTTATTTGATAATATTCTTGGACATGTTGAACCTAAGAAGAGTACACTTATATGGACAATACTTAAGGTATTTAATATACAATAAAATATATTTTCATATATTTTTTTTTAATGTTGAATATTTTTTTTATTTTAGAAAACAACATCTGATTTTTTAACTAATTATAATAACAATCAAAACGAAAGGACTATTGACAATTTAAATCAGGCTTTGATTCTTTGTCATCGATTTATAGCTCATAAAAATGGATCATGTATTCAAAATTTGACTGAAGTATTTGAATGGGTATTTGATTATTTGAATCATGCACCCCAGCTAGCTCAGGATCATTTACATACTTTAAGTTCTATTGTAAGCACACTCTGCCTATCAAGTATTGGGCTGCCATCATATCAATCTAATGCTTTAATTGAAAAAGTAAGTAATATATATTATATATATGTTACGGCAAAAGCCAAAATCGGGCAAAACGCGAATTGCCCACAATCCTTGGGCAAAATGTCATATTTCGGCTTTTGACCGGGCAAACCTAGTTATGACCAACATCATTTGGGCAAAACCGCCAAAACCGTATACTGACTTTCATCGTAAGGACAAAACCGTAGAGTTTTAAATATGTTCGCTAATATTATTGCACAAATTTAATAATTATAAAATAAGTATTATTGCACAAATATAATTAAATAAACTTAATTAATATATTTAAACCTCACTTGAGTCAAACTGTAGCGTTTTAAATTTTGTGTAGTTCTAATATGTGTAGCAACAAATAAACAAAAATATTATTTTTTTATTATTATATTCAATTATATCTGTACAATATTTTATGATTATTATTTTTTTGTATTTAATATTAGTGGTTATTTTAAACGCTACAATTTGACTCAAGTGAGGTTTAAATATATTAATTAAGTTTATTTAATTATATTTGTGCAATAATACTTATTTTATAATTATTAAATTTGTGCAATAATATTAGCGAACGTATTTAAAACTCTACGGTTTTGTCCTTACGATGAAAGTCAGTATACGGTTTTGGCGGTTTTGCCCAAATAATGTTGGTCATAACTAGGTTTGCCCAGTCAAAAGCCGAAATATGACATTTTGCCCAAGGATTGTGGGCAATTCGCGTTTTGCCCGGGCATTTCTGAGGTTTGTCCGATTTTGGCTCTTGCCCGTAACATATATATATATAAAGTTTCAATAAATTTATGTATTTTAATTTTCAGGTTATGTCTCTAAAAAATATCAACATTTTGGTAGCATTTACTGAGCAAATGTACACTTATATAAATTTTGAGCTTTCAATTATTCCAAAATTTTTAAATTTTGTTGCTGAACTTATAAATGGAAATCAAGAAATACCCAAATCTATAGTTGTTTGCTTATCTAGATATTTAAATGATAATTCTCCACTGAGATCCTATGGTTATGATAAATGGAAGATTAATTACAAAAATACACTTTATGGAAGGTAAAACATAATTTAATATAATATATTATCTTCTCCGATCAAGAAACCTTATTTCATTTCATTTGTTATTTATTAAGTTAGGCAGTTCACTAACTTTTAAGATTTAATAATAATTGAATCTAAAAGTTAAGCTACATATTATCATATTAATTTAATTAATTGTGATAATAATTTTTTGATTATTTTTTTTCAGACATAATGACAGCGAAATAATTGGGAACTACATTCTTAAATATTTAGACAATATTCAAATTAGCGATTGTGATGCTGACGATGTTCCATGTTATCTGATTTTACTTCAGCACTTTTGTCATAATGAAAAAAATTCTACAAAAGTTTTAAGAAATTTATTTGAATTAACAACAAAAGAATTGGAAAATGCTGATGTCATAAATCTTTTTTCTTATCTCAACATTGTTGAAACAATTATGAGACTTAAAGAAAATTTTAATGATTGGTTTGCTTTACATGAATTAATACCCAAACTAAATTTACTTCTAGATAATAAATTTGGATGTTGTGCTTTAGTATTGGAAATAATCCATGTTTTGATTTTAAATTTACAAATTCAAATTAGTGATAACTACATCAAGGATTTAGAAAATAAACTTATTGATTTATTGTCATCACCATATCATCAAGTACGTCTTACAAGTTGTAAAATATTAGTATTAATAAATTCACCTACACATCCACATCTCATGGAAAAAAATAGCCTATTTAAATTATTAGAATCTGTAGAAATTGTACCAGTTTCATTAAATGAATATCGCGCACGCCTTTTACGTATTCAACATTTAGATAATAATGATACATTTCTAAATACATACAAAACAGTTGAAGATGCATCAGAAATTGCTGTGAAATTCCTTTTAGGCAATCTACACATCAATTTCAGACCAATATGGGATCCAGTTGTCAAGTTAATAGTATCACATGCTAAAGCATCAAAGACATTTTGGCCTGTATATGAAAAACAACTTGAGTTGAGTGTCAAACATGACAATTATGTTATCAAACCTGCTGAACCAAAAAAAGAATTTACAAGTAACATTTATTTTTGAATATTGTTTTTGGCTCCAATTTTATAGTTATAAATTTTTCAGGTGACTTTATTTCTGAACGTTATAATAAGTTGAATAATACTACAGAACGTGTAGATATAAATAATTATAGAATTTTATTGTGGAACAGTATGGTGAATTTTGGAGATCTAATAGAATTTAAAAATAAAGATATTGTAATACATTTTCTAAATTTTATTAGGTGAATTGTTAATATATTTATTTTGCTTTAAATTATTAAATTGCTTTTAAAGTAATAAGTTATTAATACATTTCATTAATTTAGATCTGAGTATATGCAGAGTAATTCAGAATTAGCAAATAGTTGGAATATAAAACAAAATACAGATGAAAATAATCTTGAAACTGATATTGAAGATAATTTAAATGAAACCAGTTCTGAAGAACTTATTAATTCAAATAAATCTCTTACCAAGTATTATCTATTTTCTGATCATTTATATTGTATATAAAGTTTGATGGTATCGTATAATTTATTTATTTATCTTTTTTTCAGATTATTATTGTCTTATTTAAAATTAATGTCAACTTTTCGTAATCCAAAAGGCATGTATAAAGAGTCTGAAGTGTTTGATGTTTATTTAAGTCTTCTTTCAAACAAAAACGCTGAAATACAAAAAGCCGCTTTTGACTGTTTATTAACATATAAACAAAAACATGTTACTCCTTACAAGTAAGATAAATAAAACTTGTATTTTAACTATTTATTGTTTTACGAAATACAAATTATTTTTTATGTATATTAAATTTAAATTTTCAAATTTTTGTTTGACAGGGAAAACCTTTATAAATTAATCGATGAAAAATCATTCAAGGCTGAATTAGTAATGTTTAGAGTAGACTCAGAGAGTGAAGCGATATTGTCAGACCATCGACCACTATTAATGCCCCTAATAATGAGGTAAATACTAAATATTAATGTAATTTATTTATTTTTAAATATACATTTTATCAAATTTTTTTTTTTTTATATAATACTTTCTTGTTTGTTATACATTATTATTTTACAAATATTTATATTTTAGAATTATTTATGGTAAATTATTGGGTGGAGGTGGGCCTAAGTCAGGTAGCAAGTGTTCTGGACAAAATCGACGAACTGCTATTATGCGTTTTCTTGTGGGTTGTGAAGAGCGTGAACTCATTGTTTTCATGCAAATGGTATTCAGAGTGCTCAACTGTCAAGTTCAATGTAAGATGTAGTAATAGTATTTAATTGAACTTTTTTATACATTTTTTTTTATTTTTAGTTTCAGAATGTCCTTTAGAAATGACGCGCCATGTAGTAAATACTCTTGATTTGGAACATGTCCTTCCACCTAGACGTCTACTATCTTCAGTTAACATGTGTGCTGTTATATTAAAGCAATGTGGAGCATTATCAGGCACAGATGGTCTTTATTACATGCTGAGAGTTATGTTGTGTGTTGGTGCTAATATAAAAGCTATGTTGATGCATCGTTCTTCTGTACATTCTGGTTACTTAAGTACTATATCTAAAGTTCGAGTTACCACAATTGAAACTTTAACAACATTCTTTCAACATTTCGAAAATTTCTCATGGAATAAAAGTTTTTTGGACTCTGTATTTGAAATATTTATTGAACCATCATTGAGTAAAATGCCAGTTGAATGTTTACAACATCCTACTCCTTTAATGAAATTGTTAGTTGTTTGGAGCCAAATACCTAGGTAATTATTAATATTTCACCATAAACTATGAAATTATAAGATTAATTTTAATTATACATTTTATATATTTTTTTTTACATTATATTGTTACTTTATAACAATTATTAGTTAAAGACTATATTAAATTAATTGTTTTTAGATACTATTGTTTATTGGGGTATCCTATAAATAATTTAACACCAATAGAAATTTTAGTAAATATATTAATATCAGACAAGACTCATGGTGGAGTAAAAAAAATTATTCTTGAAATTATCGATAGATTATTAACTTTTGACGGAACTTATAATGATGCTATGGATGTTGATGTTCCAGCTCTTGACATACCTCTTCCTTCATTGCCTTTAGAGTATGAAGGTAACATCTAAATCTTTAAAAATACATTTATTTTATATAGTTATGTTATTAATTAAATTTTGTTGTTGACAGATGTTTTGAATGTTGGTTCTCGTTTATTATATCATTACCTTCCAACTATTCTTAAATATTTATACAATGAGTTATCAAAAAAGAGAGGCGTTGGCCTTGCATCAATTGAAATGTCTATATTAACTAGAGCTTCAGAACTAGTACGAGATCAACAATCAAGTTCAAATTTACTGTCTTTATTGTTTCCAGTTTTATTGAAAAAAGCTACCAGTGATGATATGGCTATTGCTCCATTATTTGCTACTGTCAACTGTTTGGTAGCAAATGTTGATGATGTTGGATCATTGCCAAGACAGTTAGCCACGCTTTATGGTACTGTTGTTGGACAACATAGTAGAAATATGCTACTTGAATTCACTAAAATCATTGCTATGAAGAGTCCGTAAGTAATTTGTTTGTCTTAAGAAAAACAATTAGTTCATTGATATTTATACACTCAGTACCTCGTTTCTCACAATAGTACCTAAATTTGTTATGCTTTAATAGAATATTTTATTTAATAGGAATAGTAACATACATTGTAATATATTAAATGATTTAAATGCTTGGGATAAGCGGCATTTGGATCAACCAGATTTTGATTGTAGAATGAATGCATTAAAAAAAATTAAAGTTCTGTTGGATAGTAACGATGTGTCTGTTGAATTTGGCGCATTTGTGATTTATAATTGCTTTTATATTTTTAACAATGTGAGTAATAAAAAATAATGTGTTCA
Organism: Melanaphis sacchari; assembly: GCF_002803265.2. Taxonomy (NCBI): domain Eukaryota; kingdom Metazoa; phylum Arthropoda; class Insecta; order Hemiptera; family Aphididae; genus Melanaphis; species Melanaphis sacchari. The sequence continues at coordinate 1,382,059 of NW_020271605.1, forward strand.
AGAACTAATCATATTCTGAAATTACTTAAATACATTTTAAAATTAATATTGTTTGTAGGTAAATGATATCGGCCTTAGAGATACTGCTAGTACATGTTTAAAAAATATTAGTTGTTATCTTTGCTTAAAATATGCAAAACAATCACCTGAACGGACATTTATTCTGGATTCTGTTTTGTTGCCATCAATACGTAATGGGATTCAAGGATCTAAAGAATTGGTTCAGTATGAATCAATTTCACTATTAGGACATTTGGTTTGTTAATTATATACTTAATAACGTCTATTTGTTTATAATTATTATAAATTTATATCTACCATTTATTTTTTTTATTAGTCAAGAAAATGTGCCCATGTTCATTTTGTATTTAATGATTTACAACCTTTGTCTAATGAAACTGATCTGGAAGGTGACTTCTTTGAGAATATTCAACATTTACAAACTTATCGAAAAGTAAAAGCTTTACATAGGTAAGTAAATTTAATTTATATTTCATAGCAATTTATAGTTTTGTTTTAGCTATATTTAACAGTGTTTATAAAAATAATATTATTTTATTTTGTGATATTTATGTTTATTATTATTTAGATTCTGTGAAATTATGAAAAAGAGTTACCATTGTCCAAGACCTAAAACAATTGTACATTACCTTTTGCCATTAGCTAATCAATTTTTATGCTCTCAAAAATACTCTGCTAAAAATAGTCTTGTTGATGCTGCTATTGATGTAAGATTGATAGATTTATTTTATAATTAACTTAAACTAAAAATATCTTCACTCTGAACATAAGTTTTAATTATAATAATCTTACAGGCTGTTACTACAATGAGTCGTATACTTCCGTGGCAACAATATGAAACTCTACTGAAACTTTATTTAAATAAAATGCGCCAGTCAATTGATTTCCAAAAGCAAACAGTGCGAATTGTGTCAGGGATATTGGACTCGTTTCATTTTGATTTATCACGAACAGCTGAAAGAGAATCTATGATTATAGAGAATTTAACTCCAGTAAAGAAAATCAAAGACACTTCTGAAAATGTAACACAAAATAATGAAACCGATAATGAAATACAAGACAATGTTGAAAATAAAATGGAAGTAGATGATGACATCGACAATGTTGTTGATGATGATGATGATGATGATGATAAAAATGAAAATAATGAGACTAATGAATTAATTTTAGAAAAAATTCATGTTTTATGTCCATCAACAGCAATAAAAATTACTAAAGCAATTTCAGTAGGATTATTACCTCAACTCAATAAAAATCTAGCGCAGTATTCAGAATCTGATCGTAGTCATAAAATTAATAGAAAACAAGCAGAATATGACAAAGAAGAAATGGAAATGTTGAAAATTCCAGTTGCACTTGCTGTTGTAAAATTATTAAAAAAGTTACCAAAAATTATGTTGGAAGAAAATCTACAAAGTGTCTTTATGAAACTATGTACATTTTTGAAGTCTCGTTTAGAGAGTGTGAGGCGTGTGACCCGTGAAACTTTACAAAACATTATGGTAACACTCGGTACAAGTTATATGAGCATGCTTTTAAATGAAATGACTGCGTTATTAACTCAAGGTTTCCAAGTTCATGTTCTTATTTATACAATCCATGCAATTTTTGTATCATTAAGTGAACGTTTTGAAAAAGGCCATATGGATAGTTGTCTACCCTATATTTTAGAGGTAAATTAACAATTTCATACTTATTACTTACAATATATCGTTGAGAATATTTTAAAATTAATAAAATATTTACTTTAAATGTATTATGTATTTGTTATGTACTTATTTACTACTGGTGATCATAAATTTACAATTTTATATTGTATTAAAAATTTTAATCTATGATACTTAACTACAGGTTGTCAAGGTAGATTTATTTGGTTCAAGTTCTGATGAAAAAGAAGTTACAAAAATTGCAGGAAAAACTGTTGAAGCTAGAGGTAACAAGAGTTATAACACTTTACATATTGCAGCAGAATTTGTAACGGAAAAAAGTTTGATTAATATAATTATGCCATTTAAAGAAGTGCGTACTAAAAATAAAATTATAATTTAAATTTTAAGTTTCAGTCAATTTAATTTCTATCTGTTACTTAGGTATTGTTTTCAACATTATCATTTAAAAGTATCAGAAAATGTAATGAAAGTTTACGACATATTGTCACTGGATTGGTTGATAATAAATTTATCAAGACTGAATGCCTATTAGAGTTTGCATATGGCACAGTATCTCAAAGTATTCCCGCATTAAATGAAAATTCTAAACAAGAAGTAAATAAAAAAGAAATACTCAAGAAACCAGATTCGTTTATTATTCCTCAGGGTAATCATTTTGGTATTATTTTATTGAAAAACAAAATAGGTATAATTATGTTTTCATTGTAGAACCAAAACGTACTTCTATACCATTTGATAGAACTGTGTGTGCTCGTACAAATGCCCATGAACTTGTTCAATTTGGCTTGAGTTTATTCCAATTTATGTTAAAACGTGAAATGCTGAAAAGTGCTGCTTTTTCACCTTTTGTTGATCCGTTTGTTTCACTAGTAATGGATTCCCTTAAATCTCAACACATAAAGGTATATTGCAGTTGCATGAATTCAATAGCATTTAATATTTCAATTATGATTATTTTTTTATAATAAATTTATTTACAAAATTAGCTTATTACATTATCTCTTCAATGTTTGACCTGGCTCTTAAAACGAGATTTACCATCTGTGAAGGAAAACATTAAATCAATTTCAGAATGTCTGTTTGAGATTATACACAAATATGCAACTGGTCAAAATTGCACTGGAGACAATGCTGAACTTGTTATGTCTGCATTTAAGGTGAACTATTATTTTTTTTTTTTGTGTGTGTTTAAATATCTATTATTTCAGTATCTTATATAAACTTGTATGGTTGTTTAATTATTAGACACTTTCGACGTTTATTCGGGAAGTTAAATACTATAGGCTTAGTGATGATCAATTACGCCAATCAGTTTTATACGCAGAACAAGAACTATCAACTGTTGAAGATGGAGGTTGTACTGTAACTACAACATTCACACTTATTAAAGCATTACTTAGCCGTAAACATAATTGTCCTGAACTCAAAGAACTTATGACCCATGTTGCAAAAGCTAGTATTACTTGTGAACGTGATGCTGTTCGTACTCAAGCACGTCAAACATTTTATCAATACTTGATGGATTATCCTATTGGGAAAGCTTTAAATGGGCATATTCAGTTCTTCCTATCACAACTAGAATATGAAGTCCAAAATGGACGTGAATCCGCTTTGGAAATGATAACTTTACTAATTAAAACCTTGCCGCCTGTAAGTTTAATGCATTTATCATGTAGTTTTTTTACAGGTAGATTTTTATGATAAAAATATTTTGTAAATTTTAGGATGTATTAAGAAGTCATAGTTCGGCTATGTTTATATCACTTGGTGCTCAAATGGTTAATGACAGTGTAGCATCATGTCGTAAAAGTGCAGCAGAAGCAATTACCATTATGTTAGGAAAATTGACCAAAAATATTATATCTACACTGTATGAAATAACACTGACTTGGTTACAGGGAGCTAAAGTAATGACTAAAAACATAAATTAATTCATACCATACATTTTATAAAAATTTGATTTTTTGTTTTTAGATTATCCATAGACAATTGGGTGCTCAGTTAATAAGTTTATTTGTTAATGCTGAAGGTGAAGAATTCAATAGTAGAATAAAAACAACATTGCCACTTTTATGCAAATATTTAAAACGTACTGTTATTTTAAATGGACCTGGTCGTTTTGTTCGAATTCACACACCTGTTGAGAGTGACCAAGATTTAGATCACCTGTTATTTCAATGTCTTCAAACTTGTGTTAATATTGCCAACACTTGTCCTAGTATATTTACTAAATCGCATTTAAATGAACAAATCATGAATATAGCGAGTTAGTTATTATTTATTTATATTAAACATAAAATAGTAGTTTTCAATGTTTAAATATTCAATATATAACTGTATTTTAGTGTCATGTCAAGAATTATTACGAGACGACCATGAATGGGTAAGATTAGGGGCTCTTCAATTTTTAAAGAAATATTTATCATCAGTAGATGCCAAGACAGTTGCTCTATGTGCGTCAAAAAAAATTGATAAAGAAGAAAAGAGATTTTTGTACTCAAATGCTCGGCAGAGTGTAAAGAGTCTATGTTTAGATCTTGTTGATCAAATAATTCCAGGACATGAAATACTAGAAGATGTATTAAAAGATGTAAATATTTTAATTTCTAACTTAAAAAAAAAATTTATGATTAACAGTTTTATAAATGTTTCAATATTTTAACCATTATGTTTGTTTTATAGACAATGGAAAATCTTTTATTTTTATCTGATATCTTGAAACTTGTACAGTCCAAGAAAGTAAAAGATGATAAAAATGAACTTTCTTTAGGGTGGTTATTAAAAAATTTAAATAAACTTGTTTATATAGAAGTATCAAAATATCCCCAACACAACACTGTGGTAATTGTTATTTATAATTAATTTATATAGTATTTGAATTGCTTTTTATTTTTTGTGTTATATGGTTTAGAGAAAAGCAGTTTTTAAATACTATGGTGCCTTGTCTGCTCGATTGGAACGTTCAAAGTTGATATCAGTATTAAAAATAATTTTAAAACCACTTATTCGTGAGCTTTCGACCACTGATGATGCTAGTATAGATAATAGACGAATTGCTAAATCTGCATCAATTATTGTTAAGAAAAAATGTGGACCTGAAACATATAATGAGAATTGTTCTATCATTCAACGAAATCTTAATGCTAGAAGGGCATTAAGAAAAAAGGCATCTTTACTCCAAGTGAGTTATGATTACAATTCAATTCTATCTTACTTCTATAACACACATATTTATAATATACTACTACTACTACTACTACTACTCGTAAGCGCTACAGGCCATATTTATAATATATATATTAAATTATATATTCATGTATTGCAGTCTTGTTAAGTATGCTTTTATAGTGTTTAGAATACTTTTCAAATTAAGTTTTTGGTAATAATTTTAAATACCTACTTGGAAATGTGTATATTTGAAAATTGAATACCATTATGTAAATGCCTTTTAAAATTGTTTTTTGATAATTATATTATTTTATTAATAATTAAAACTAAATTATAAATCATTTATTGAAATATTTATTAAAAATAAATTAAACTATTTAATTATTAATAAAAGTATTTAAGAATTAAAATATTACAAATTTTTAATGATACTTAAATGTTATTAGTAATTAATAATTAAAAAATTAATTTTCTTAACATTAAGTAAAATTAAAAAAAGTATGCAAGATTTTACAAGATTGATGTATTCTATGTATGAATTTATTTATTTATATTTAATACAAATGCTTATAGTGTTAAATGTATGTATAACAAACGTTGTGGATTAAAAAATTATTGATTTGTTTAGGTTGTTACTGATCCTGAATTAGCTTCCAAGAGAAAAATTGCTAAACAAGCAAAAAAGAAAGGAAATAAAAAGAGAAAAATGGAAAAACTTAAACAAAAAACAATTATGACACGAATAAAAAAAGATTTAGATTTAGAAGAGTATTGTTAATTTTAAATTTATTATTATGTTTAATAAATGTAAACATTGAACTCATGATATTTTCTAACTTGTAACCTTGAACTAGTTGAACTTATAAAAAAATTAAGAAACATCTTTTTTATAGAACAAATTTACAGACTTTTAAGAGTAAACAATTTATAATTTATATAGTATAATAGAAATAGTAAGTATGATCATTACAAGTAAGTAGTGGAAAATGTTAATCACTTAACATGTTAACTGCTAGAACTGTATAACATAAAAGCATTTTTTTGGCGACAGTGATCATACCTTGTTATTAATGTTATTACTTATTATTTATTGCAGTCTATTATAAATCATAATAATCAAATTAATTTGTAAATATAAATATTTTCTTTAGCATTGGATTAATAATGAATATTTTTTATGATGGCGTTTGGATAAAGATTTGGTTAAAATATTGTATTAGAACCCTTAAACAAATTATTTTATATGTATTTAAAAATCAAATATTATCATTTAATAAGTAAAAAATAATAACTTGTATCATTTTAGAACGATATTGAAAATAGAACACGACTCTAAGAAAAACATCCATGGCATGTGTCACATGACAGTCCTTAAATTGACATATTTTATTATATTAAACAATTAAATATGCTTAACTTAAATAAAGTTACATAATTTGGTTTCATTTAAGAAGTTAATGATATTTTTGTTTAATAGTAAGTTTGTTTATAATGCATCTCCTAACTGTTATGATTGGTATATGGTGATTATTTTTTATATTTTCAGCATTATGTTAAAATGACATGCTTAACTATATAAAATGTTTTAGTTTTTTTTTTTTATTACAATACAGTGAACTGTTATTTTTTAATTTTAAGTCATTTTTTAGGTTATTTTATGAAGAGTACTTAATCTAGATAAATCATTTTATGAAATGTTTCTCATTATTTAAAAAATTATAACATCATAAATATTTCGAAATGGTTATTATACAAAAAAAGATATAGTAGAATAGGTAGTGTTATTTTTTTAATTTATGAATAAAAATCAGTTTCATATTAATAATATTCAATTTTAAGTATCACTTTATCTATCTGTGTAGATTTTTTATGATTGGAAATTTACGGAACATTTGCACTTATAGGTATTCAAAACTTTATAAAATCTAATGAACCGTGATTTCTTTTTATCAAATCTACATTGAGCAAAAATAAGTGTGTGATTATATATATATAGGTATCTTATATACTTTATAGTAAATATTTTTACTTAAGTTTCTCTAAAGAAAAGTTTTAAAACTTAAAAGGACTTTCATACTTTTTTTTTCTAATATTTCAAAACACGGGTCTATCGAATTATACATACCTACATCTCTTCAAAGAGACGTTGAAATGAATGTATTATTGAAACATTTAAGTGTATAAAAATACAGAATATTACTGCAAAGCGCAAGCATATAATAATATTATTATTAATCGTCTATAGTTGAATAAAAGTGGGGTTGGAGATCAATGCGTTTAGCACTTGTGCTTTATGAACATGAATTTGAGAATTTGAAAATGTTTTGCAACGACATTAATTAATTATACAAAACTGAAGACATTTCAATGGACCTTGACAATTATAAATAAATATCACTGAATATTATATTTTTATTGGTAGGTATACAATGTCATTATGATAATTTTTATGATTAGAATAATGTAACTAGCTACAAGTGTACCTAAATATGTTACGAGCAATTTTGAATACCAGACAATTTAATACTGCCCGAGCAATGTGAATCGTGAACCATAAAAATTTTTATTAACAGACTTATTTTTTTTTTTTATGTTAAATTTTAATTTTATTATAACCTATGTATAATAATTTATAATTAATTTAATATATTTATAAATATAAAATACGATAATTTAGATAAATACATACATTGTTTAAAATAAAAATAAAATAATTATTAATTTTATTAGATCTTACCATATTCGAATATTTTAAGACTATAATAACAATAAAAATAATTGTTATATAATATTGATGGAATGACAAAAACTACAACTGTAGGTATAGCAGGAACCAATTTACGATTTGTAAAGAAAAATGTGTGCTGTTCGAAGACGTATCAATTAATTCGACTTCATTGCGAAAAGCGCAGCCCACTCCTTTTCTAATTTAGGACAGAGATATAATTGGTGCACTTGTACTCAGGGCTGCATAACAAATAAATGCAAGTATAGAAAAGTAGACAGACTATATAATTTTAAGTGTCATGCTTCTAAATCTTGTGCAAATAAACAGGTAATGATAAAATTATGATCTATAATAAAAATAATTTAATGATAATATTTGTTAATTTATTTTTTTATTCTATCAAAATATTCGTAATATTATGAATTATGTCTTATGATATATGAATAAAATCAATAATCATGGTTTAAAAAAAAAAAAAAAAAAAAATCAATACTATAAAATATTATAAATAAGTAATAATAAAATTATAATTTATGATGAAAATAAAAAATAATATTATTAATTAATTAAAAAAGAAATTCGTGGTTCACAATTTTACATTCCCGGGCTGGACCACATTGATCGGGTAATGTATACATTGCTCGGTATTTCAAGTTGCCCGTAATATATACACTTGTGTAACTTTGTATTTGTGGTCATTTGTACCTTGAAAAAAATATAACAAATTATACAAATATTTGTTACGGACGTACAAACTTTGATGATAAACAATACAGAAGACGCTACATGAAGCACAAAAACAATAAAAATATGACAGGTACATTAATGTTGTGACTATTTTAAAACAATAAATGATTAAAAACCTTTTTTTATTTTTATTATTATTACTATCGTTTTATTATTTATTTTGTAATATAAACAAGTAAGCAAAAAGAAGCTTTATACTGGATGTTATTACATTTTAAAAGCTTACGTTATTAAATAAAAACGAATTCATCAGTTTGTAAGGGTTTATCGTAGTATTACTTGGTTCAAATTAATATTTAATAACAAATAATAATATCAATATTATTTACGTATTCGACAGATAATAAAATAATATTAAGCATTACAATAATCGTTTCTAGCATTAAAAGTTTATTAGAATATAAAAATAATATTCAAATCAAATCATAATAATATTATGTGATGTTAAAATAAAATTCCTCATTTTTAAAATCACTATATATATATTTATGTATATGTATCACTATATGGTACAATTGAATCGCTTTTACTGTTTTAAATAGGTAATTAAAATGAGAGCTCTTTTTAGTCATTCTACCAAAACATAATTTATAGTTGGGTATATAGTTTTAGGTTGGGGATTTACATGGCGTTTTCCGTTACCGGTATAGTCGCTGCTAATTTAAAATGATGTAAAATTATTTTTTTTTATTTAGTTTGAGCCTCGGCAACTATGGCCATTGGCGTAGTAAAATTACTAATTAGAAGTTTGCGTTGCGTTTTTGTGTATAGATTCAGCTTTAGACTAAATATTGAACATAAAATAAATGTCATGTGATGCTCAAAAGTAATACAATATAGAATTGATAAAGTTTATTTTCAGGGCTTTTCACCTGAATTGTTTATTTAAATTTCAAACATGAATGCGAAGTGTAAACTCACCTTAGGTTCGTAATCGTTTTGCTTAAAAAAATATAAATAGTACTCCCAAAAAATCAATAATATGATAAGTAAGTACCTACGTTCTACGCATTTTTCATATGATTTATTTTCTCTTAGAAAATCAATGATCAATTCAACTGACAAAATATTTTATTATTATTGTTATGACTTATAAAATATACATTTACATTGTCTTCTAGATTAAAAAATCAGTTCAGAGGACGCTTCACCCAGTTTACCCGCATGCGTTGTCTCCGTTTTATAAACATACAACATGGTAAAAATCGTTTCATGTGGGCAAGAATCACTCAGGCTGCAGTCCAAGTTATGCAGTAGAGGTTTTTACAGAGGGAGATCTAAGGGGTTTGGACCCCCAGGTAACAGATCTCGAATATTTAGGTTGTAATATATAATTCACTCGGGGCGCTCGGGTTTTGACTATTGACTAGCTATTACGATTTTTGTATACGGATATATGCTTATACCTAATTCTGGTGAATTCGTCATTATTATTCTGTATATTATTTGGATGTTTACTACAGCTAATTAGGTATTTATATTTACTCTGAAATCATGACGTTTACAATACTTATTATTTGTGATAATAATAGCGTTTGGCCGTTCAAAGAATGTAGGTACATGTGTCCGTCGAACGTTTGAATTGTAAATTTTTAATTTTGTACGAATTAGTTACCATATTTTACGAATTCATCCACAAATATTCTTTTAGTCTAAGTTACCGTTCAAATTTAAATTTAAAATTTAGGTTAATAAAATTTAAAATAAACATTTTAAATTGTTGGTATGCAAGTAAATAATTATTAAGTATCAAAATACTATATTTTTTTTAAGAAACGTAGTTGGAGGCTTACTTGGGCAGGGGAGTCGCTTGACGCTTCACTATATACGATAGGCTTACAGATGGCTGACTTGGTAGCGTTTGACAAATTGGTGTTACTTGACCACTGTCCGATGATAACTGATCGCTAGGTTAGAGTATAACTAGGAATAAAATCGAATCAACTCCTAAAAAATATATGAAAAGATGGAACAAGGAATTTTTTATAATAAATTAAAAGTTGTAAAAGTTTTGGGTTAAAAACTTAAAACGCATGTCTTATGAGTTATGCGTTTTAATTTATTCAGGTGTTTTGGTAATACAATTGTACAGGTATGAGTTTGGATGTTGATATTTTCGCTGTATACCAATTGAGTCCCTATACCTGAAGGGAAAAAAAATTATATACTAATTGAGTCCTGGGTACTAACGAGATATATACTAATTGAGTCCGGGGTTAGGAAACTAATAGTATACGAATTGAGTCCGAGGATTATTTTGAGTAAAATATAAAATCAACCGTCCGAGTCCAGACAAAGCGAAAATTATGCCGCACAGCCGTGCCGGGCGTCAAAATGGATGTACTGATGTACAATATGTCAATATACGTATATAATACTATATATACATTTCGTTCATATCATTTTTATGACTTTCATCAGATAATATAGTAACATATTATTATACTATAGGCCGGGAATTTTAGATTTTATTTCTATCGTCACTAGTATAATAATTACCGATATCTACTGATATAGTTCATATCAACTTGGAATTTTTTTTATTATATTACACACTCTAGTTTACGAGGTACACCAAGCATCATGGATGAAGTTATACTAAGTGAAAGAAATAAAACTATATTTGTAATCGACGGATACAAATTACATAACTGAAAGCTCACAATATCCTCCGGAAATGTGGGCCTCATTTACATATTCATTGGCGAGGACCACTAACAGTTGTGAATCCTTTCATTCAAAAATTAATGCTATGTTGTATTCAGCCCATCCAAACATTTACCAATTTATAAACATTTTGTTGAATGTACAATGCGAAACGTATATAAAAATTAGAAGTATTCATATAATTAATACAAGAAATTCTATAAAAGATAAAGAAAAAGAAATTCAACATCAAATACAGCTATTGCAATCAAACAAAATAAATAGATTTGAATATGTACAATGCTTGTCCCATAAATTTTTACCAATATAAAGAATTATAAATTATCATTATCTATATTTATTAAATTATACACAATTAATTATTCATACTGTATTATACCCCTACATTATTATATATTTATATTGTAAAATATTTAAAAAAAAAAAAACCATTTTTGACTAAAAATTTTATTTTATCATTATCTATATTCATTAAATTACACACAATTAATTATTCATAATGTATTATACCCCTACATTATTATATATTTATATTATAAAATATTTAAAAAAAAAAAAAAAACATTTTTAACCATACCTGTAGAATTTTTTAGTTTGACGGGACTCAGTTAGTATTAAAACATGGACTCAATTAGTATTATACCTAAAATTTCACTGGACTCAATTGGTATATACCCTTAAACAACCCGGGACTCAATTCGTCAAAAAAGGTTATACTCGGACTCAGTTCGTATGCAGCCGATATTTTTACGGATTTTTTTTGGTTCCATTTAATTGAAGTGCAAAATAGACCTGTTATTTTCTTTTCTTTATCGTATTTTTTTTTTTTTTTTTTGTAAAGTTTTGTTTAACGCGTTTTATTTTATTAAAGTTTGAAGTATCACAATAAAAATAAAGAATATATTATAAAAAAAATATGATTTATCAAACGCCAAAAGCAAAATATAACTGCATCAATATTATCAGTTATCACGAAATAACGAATTCACGAACTCACGGTACATATTATAATTTATACAACAATCAAATGTTTGCTGCGCATTGACAATACTAGAGGAGTACCTTTATCACAGCACTCGAGGGGAAACTAGACATTTGTAAAAGGCTAGGCTAAAATCTTAAACTGTCCACTCACTCGTCAAAAAAATATGAACTATTCGAATGTGTATATTTTTCAAGCTTACAGAATAATTTACTCATATTTGTACAACCGACACTCAGAGCTTTGTCTTTCGTATATTTAATATAATATACTCAGATATTAGTATAGACAGTCTGGTCATCCTGCTACAACATGTTCACTATCGAAACCACAGCTGAGCGAATGTACACGGAAAATCTAGTCGTTTCCCATTACCTAATGTTATTTCGTAGTCGGTGGCGTCCGGAATAGACGGCGTCCTCGGGGTTCCGGATAGCGGAAAACTCTGGATGCAGCCCATGCAGGGTAGTCGTGAACAATGAATAAGCGACTGCGCTCATTGCCACTCGAAATTAACTCTGAGGCCGATGACGGTAGGTCCTTCGGCTCGGAATGGTCGGCGTTCACACCACGATGCGAACGTCGACGGCGGTGTCAACGTCGGTCTTTCTGTTTCGCTGGCAGTTTGTCCGCATTCGTGGATGACGCCGGAAACGGTAGGAAAATTCGGAACCGCGGGTGTTCCGCCGAGCGTTTTAGTGCCAGTCGCACGTCTTTGGGATCCAACGGCGAATGCGTGGACTGCGCTTCTGATGGCCCGTTTAGCTGTTAAGCCTTTACAGTCAATATCTGGAGGTCAGCCGTGTTCTGCCGATAAAAGCCATTAACGATAGCAAAGGTTAAGCACCAGAGCCGTGTGATGGCAGGCGGCGATTACCGCTTCCGCAAGCGAACTTCCGTTCGTGCATTGACTTCGCTTGGACTTGTGGTTCTCGTCAGTGAGTTGGTTATACCGTAACCCGGCGGGTTCCGTGACTTGTCCCGGGACTAATATGGTGTACAGCAAACGGTCACCTCGGCCGTTAGTCGGCACGCAGTCATTTGTCCGCTCCGTGTCATGCGACGTACCGCGGCTGTGACTCTCCCGCAGTCCCGCGCATCACTATTGGACGGTCCTCACAGAGGTAGATGTAAGTCACAAGCCCGGTAACCTTCGTGCCCAAGGTGACGATTTTTACAAAAACAAAAAAAGGGACAAACAATTTTTTATTAATATGATAATTTTTTATTTTTTCCAATTAAATTTAAGTTATAATTTATTAAAATAATAAAATAATAATTAATAAATAATAATTATTATGTGTTGCTTTTTTTAAAATTGTTTTATATTTTTTTAATACATTAATATTTTTCTTACAAACATTTTACAAAGCGATTAAAGCGATACCATCTTTTAAAAACGGGATAAAAAGCATCCTGTTCGGAGTTTGTCGGGACAACAGGATATGATGATCAAAAAAGGGACAATTCCGTTTGAAACGGGACGTATGGTTAGTGGTTACTCTATTCGCGCCACAACATATTCAAGTTTAGTGAAATATGCCGATAATTATGGAATGCCATACAGTTTATTTTCGGCGAGGATACCGTGTTAACACAACGAAAATATGGCTTGTCGACATCGACTACCAACACGGTGTTCTTCTTGTTTGTACATAAGCAATTTGACGAAAACATATTGCACAAATTCCTAGTATTCCTACACAATCGAACACAATGCAATGTATTAAAATAAATATAGACTAATACAATTACCTAATAGTGATTTTTGTATTTTGTTGATTTTAGTAAAATGTTCTAAACACCTATTCTCATTTCTTAGAATTTATTAATAACGATTACAGCAGGTGAAAAAAGCTAATATATCATACATGACATATTACGTATCATCATTATAACGAATAATTAAATTAATATCAATAAATTAACAGCAATAAAAGTAGATATTTATCCTTTTCGTTACTACATTTCGGAAAAATAACCACAAAAATGGTATTTTGGATTTTTCAAATACAATTTTCTATATAATATATTATCATTTATGTACTCCTACTTAATCATTTCTGAAGTTGTTAATCTATCAGTATTAGGTCAGATTATGGCGTGACTGACCTGATCAATAGTTTCGCTTAATATGTTGTTGTAGTAATAACTGCTTATAAACGATAATCGATTATTCCTTTATTATGGGTAGGTACTTCTATGAAATAAGTATAATGTTCTTTATTTATTTTTGAATTAATTACTTTTCTAAATATTAAACGTTAAAAGCTTAAAATAATAAATATTAATAATATTAATTTCAATAAACTGTGTAACAATATCTATTGACTATTATACAGGGTCCGTCGCACTCTGTTAGAAGTTTAAAACAAATGCATATTTTTCAAAATAATGCTACACCAAAAGTAATTGTATAGTAAAAAAAAAAAATATCAATACAAGCCATGAACCTTTGACAGATTGAAGGACGAGATCAAAGGAGTTGTGAGAGAAGTTCTGGAACAAATGCTGACCGATGCGATAGTCTCGTTTCGGAAGTGCCTGGATTCCTGCATTGCAGCTCAAGGGCGCCATATTATAATTGACGTTATTTTCAGAATCTTAATTTTGTTTTACTATAAAAAACTAAATACTTGTTTGCATTTTTTTATATAGTAAAATTTTTTTTGCTGCAAATATTTTTGTCTTAGCATCGTTTTGAAAAACATGCATTTATTCTGAGGAGTCTATGGCTACTGTTTGAAGCCGAAAATTAGCGGTCAGGGTGTACACTGCAGGTATACCTAGTTAATATTTTTGTGTTATACCATTTTTCAAATAAACATTTTGCTATAAAAAAAATTAGACTGTGTTTATTAAATAAATAAAATATAAGTCATATTTTAAATGAAAAAAATGTCTCATTTCTGTATTCAATGTAACTATTATTATTATTATTTTTTTTTTTTTTTTGATTCTTCAGACTCCGGAGATTTTAAGTTTTTTCGTTGTTTAATAAAGGAAATAAACATTTTTTCAAGATAAAAGTTACCTATATAAATGATTGAATAAAGGAAAACATTGTCGCGAAATAGATATTGAATTTATCGTGAAAAATACTACGTGATATTATCATTATAATGAGAAATATTGATATCGCTTATTACAATCAATGAGTTTTTCATTATCTATTGTAAAATAATGACAAAATGTAAGTCCACTTACACCAAAAAGGTAGTAGCCGATAAGTACTATAAATTATTAAAATAATCCCAATATGGCAATATAGTACCTTTTTTTTTTTTTCCTGTTTTAACCGACGACGCCACGGGATCTGCTTTCGCATTGCCTATTTGTTTATGTTTTATATATTGCACGTTTAGAATTTTCAGACGTTATAACTCTGATTTTTATTTTTATTACCATAATATGCTTAAGGCACTCAAGTATCAACAAATTTAATTTGTTTAAGCCTTAGCAAATTATATAATGGAAATGTTTTTAATTTAATTTTATAGCTTTTATATGATATAAACATGTCGATTATTTGTTTTTAATTTAATTACAAATTATTGCATTTATACAGTATAATATATAGAATATAGAATATATCCTTATCAAATGCGTAGATATTAAATAATAGAATTATTTTTCGTTCAAGTGAAATATAGTGTATTACAATAATTATGGTCTACCTAAGTCTAAAACATCAATTACTACTACACAGAAGTTAATGTACCTATTACAGTCATCTAATTTTATGATTTTCCTTGTACTAAATATTGATATAAATTATAATTTTAAGTCAAAATTTAAGTATTAATAATAATTCATTTATATTTATAAACATCAGTGTCTAGAAAAATTTGTTTTATGAGTTTAAGGAATAAAAAATATTCAACGTTACAAATAATAACTTTTTATTGAATTCGATTAAATATTACAAATTGCGATACATCTTATATGTTAACAAAATATAATTATACATTTTTTTTTGCCATTTCGTATGATGACAAAAAGATATTTAAAGTACTTAATACTTATTTATATAATTATTATGTGAAATGTTTCATAATTACTTACATCTATAATATTAAACAATAATCTGACTTTTGATTAATAAACAAAAACATTTATACATTTTTTTTCAATTTATAACCCTTCTAAATTATTCTTATTATATTAACAAAATCAATCAATAATGTTATTATTATTTAGTATATTTTAGGTAACAGTGTGGATATGTTAATATTGAAGGACCTAAAGGTGAGGGCAGAATAAAATTATCCCATTAAGGCACTGAAGGTATAAAGAATACCTTATTGCAGTTGGCCTCCGGTTTTTACGTAACTGTAGTGTATTATGTAATACCGTAGGAATTTTAATTAATTGTTTAATTGTCCATTTTTAAAAAAACAAATGTAAATATCATTTACGAACAAATATAGCAAAATATTATGCTAATTGTATCGAATGCATTGTAATTTTTGTAATATTATAACAGTGAAAAATCAAATGATTATTGGTTATCTTCAAAGGTTTGACAGTCACACGAAATATAATTTAACTCTGTATATTAAACATTACAAAACAGAGAAAACATAAAATTATTCACTTGGAAATCGGAAATGAATAATACGTTCATGTTATTATGAATCGATTGTCAACAATGTCTTCGAATTGTATTGTAATATTTTAGTTTTAAAGCCAACAGTTAAATTTTCAATGCAAATATATGGAATTTATTAGTATGGTTTTAAAATGTGTATGCATTTAAAATTTTCTTAATTGCATACGGAGATTCACGGCGGTTGATATGAAACGATGGTAGGTACCTAATTATATATATATATATATATATATATAGATCTATTAATAAAGTATGTAGGTATTTTTATACAAGTATAATACAGGTACGTGTGGTGAGTATATAAAATGGTGCAACGTGGTTGAAGCCTGTAAGGAGAAAATTATTTCATATCTTACTTACGACAAAAATAAAAATAAAAATAACAATAATTTATTATGATAGTTCATTATTCACATATTAATCTAGTATAATTCCAAACGATACATTTTAAACAATTTTTTTTTACAAGCATATTAATAATATTTTAATTTTGACAAAAAAAAAAAAAATATCCAAATTATACCCTTGTTAATATATATATACATATATATATATATATATATAAGTGAGTGTATATTATAAATATATAATATCATTATTAACATAATAGTATGTCATAACATTGTATTTTACAAAAAGTTTTTTAAATTTATTCGTTCGATCATACGCATTGATACGATATACATATTATTAAATATTACATAATATTATACCTACGGTGTATTATACGTGATTATTATGCATGCAACGAATCCCATTATTTTTAAAAACGTAGTTAAGTAGAGTAAATAATTTACAACTATTTACTTGTAAAATACGCCAGATTTTATTGTGCGTTATGTACAAATCAATGGGACAGTGTGGTGCAATGGTCACTTCGCTGACCATGACGCGCGTAGTCGCGTAGTTATTGGTTCAAACTTCGGTACAGTGCAAAAAATATTACTTCGTATTCCCCCGCCGTCGTGGCGTTTGCTCTACCCTGCCACGCCGGTTCCACTCCACTGGGAGTGACGACCACACACGTGGAATTTCTCTTTTTAGAGAAGAGGGTAGTAGTACATTAGTAAGCTAGACACACTCCACCCTTTCCATTCGATAAGACATTGACTAAGGCTGATAAAGTATTTTCAATGAAAATTAATAATGAAAAACAAAATAAATGAATACATTGAATTAATGTTATAATATATAAACTTATCTTATGTAATAACAACAGTTCTTAACGGTTATTTATTATTAGTGATTGTATTTTTAGCGTGTTTGAGATGAAATAATTATAGTACTGTACAGTATTGGTCCTCCCGAGATAGTATTTTATTTTTCAAAAACAAATATTTTTACGAAATATTATTGATCAGGTATTTGAAATACTGCAATGGGCTGTATAGGCCTTTTGAAAAATAATTATTATAGCAAATTGAATTTATGTTTCTAAACGGCGGAACTTAAATGTTTTGGTTTCTCGTACTCTTTACGAGAGAAACATTATATATATATATATATACATAATGTAGATATACGCGAATAAGAGAAAAATTATAAAAACCGAAAATCAGACTTTTGATAATGCACGTCTTATATCTATCTAATTATGATGCATTTATTAAAATTTGGGTCAAAATCATATTTAACGGCTTACGAATAGTTTTTCGCAGGTCACGCTGACCATATAATTACATCAATTTAAAAAATAATTGTTAAATTTATAGTGTAATACAAAACAATTTACTTTATTGACACGTACTGTATATATGTATACCGATACGGAGGTTTATTCAGAAAACCTCAGAACTTAGAAGAACTGAAATCGGAGAACTGTTATACTTAGCAAGTATAGCGATCTAAAGGACTTTAGTTACTAGTTTTTATAAAATATCGCTGGAAAAATCTGGACGCATTATCTAAGAAGACCGTACCAAGAAATTTTTTTCAGGAGGGGGGTCCAAAACCTGTATAATGTATATTCTACATTTATTGAATTTAGATTATGACATTTGGTTAAAAATAAGACAAAAAAAATTTAATCGTATTTTATTAAAATATATGATCAAATAAACAAAATTACTTTGTCACTTAACATTATATTTAATAAAACAATTCGACGTATTTGTCATTGTCTGACCCTGACGGTATATTAATATTAATATTATTGTTAATCGTCATTCGTCACCGACCGTCGAGGAGTCGACCGGCATCGATAGCGGTCGTTGTCGATCAAAAAAATCTATTATTAGATACTATAGGTAATAACACTAATAAGTAATAACTAATAATATTTTCATACGATACAATGATACAAAACAGTCACAAGTAATTTTAATTAACTGGAGTTTCATCCGTCTATCCGTTTATGACTGAACGTCTGAACATATTTATGTTGGTATTAAAAATAAATAGTTGTTTTAAACATATTTTGAAAGCTATTTAAGAAATTTCGGGTGGTAGTGAGGTCCGGACCCCTTGGACCCCCCTCAGATACGGAGATACGGCCTCACGCATTATTGTATGATACTAAGGGTAGAGAAACGCTGCAGCAGTAATAATGATGTACGTACAACTCAACAATAATAATAAAAACAATAAACGTCGATATTTTAAACAAAAAATTCTCAAAAAAACTCGGTTATCGTCTCCGTCGTCGCATGGTTCGCACGTGTATGTATGTGTGTGTGTGTGTGTGTGTGTGTGTGTGTGTGTGTGTGTGTGTGT